>NC_134883.1:9139228-9161728 GCF_041734735.1 Babylonia areolata
GAACGTGGAGAGGAAGAGGGTGGAAGATAGGTGTTGTGGGAACTGAATGACTCACAGTGCAAGTGATAATAGGGGTTGTTGTTGTTGTTATTGGTGGTGGTGGTGGTGGTGGTTTTTCACCCAAACAAAGCTGCTTTCAGATTTGACAAAGCGCCTGTTCGTTACCTGCAGTCGCATATTTGGCTTGTATCCACGTTTTTTCTTCCCCGTCCACTCCCATCCCCTCTTCTGTGTGACTGGCGATGTGAACGTCCACGCCTTGTACTGTCTTGAGGGAGATAAATTGTGGATATTGCCGCATAGTGTGTGTGTGTGTGTGTGTGTGAAGGCATTTCTCTTTCCATGGGGTAGCGGGAAGAGCTGTGTTGTAGTGCTCGAGCGACAGAGAGGGAGAGAGAGAGAGAGATTGGAGGGAGGGGGCGGGAGTCGTATATCCAGAAATCACGATGTTTAAGCCATAAACCGGCGCGGCTGGCAAACAACACAGCTTGCTTTGAAGGGGTGGTGGTGCCGCCCAGAGCATAGACCCCGGGTAGATCCACCAAACTTTGTCCTTGACAGGGAAGGGATGGCGAGGGTTTGTGATATATCAGCGCGTGTGAGTGAGTACATCAACAGTGTGGGGTTTTTTGTGTGGTTTTTTTTTTTTTTTCGTGGCATTTGAATGGATTTTCTTCAGACTGTGCGTCCGCATTCTGTTTTGTTTTTTTGTTGTTGGGGTTTTGGGGGGAGGGGGGGTTTAATGAAATAGTCCTGACTTTTAAGGTGCTTAAAACCCACAGGTGTCCACTAAAATAATAATAATAATAATAAAAAGAGGTTGAGAGGGGATTTTTTGGTGTTTGTGACAGTATTACATTATGCCAAGACGGGTGTCTGGTGGTTTGTGTTATAGAAGGAGAGACAGGGACAGAGAGAGATTGAAGCCAATGTTAAACTCTCCTAAATCAAGGAAGTGGGTGGGGCGGGAAAGGCTAAAAGGTTGAAGACCAGAGAGATGAGAGAGGGCACAGGGTTGCTCTTAAAGGGACAAGGAGGGCGCAGGCGGTATTGATCACGGGTAGGGTACGGTGGGGTGGGGTGGGGTGTGTGGGATGGTTGTCTGGGTTTCTGCAGGAAGGGATGGAGAGAAGGAAGGTGGTAACATACCTACCACCACCCCTACCACTACCCCCACCCCCACCCCCAGCTCCATTTCCTTCTGAGAATGTGGGAACACGGATGGGGTGGGATGGAGCTAGATTTATCAGAGGGTACCTCCTCTCTCTCTCTCTGTCTCTGCTTCTCTCTGTCTGCCTCTCTCTCTTTCTATCTCTCTCTCTCACTCTATGTGTGTGTGTGTGTTTGCTGTGCTGCAACTGTTTATTCCCTTTAGTTTTAAAGATCAATTAAGGTAAGAATACAACTTCCCATTGTTTTGTAAACGTCAACAGGAGAAAACAATCTTTCTGCTCGATTACACATTCCATAAAGCATGTAGCCTTCACCATAGCACAATCCTCTTTGGAACACTGATCAACAACTAAGATAATGTGTTATACAGTGTAAACCAGATAAGAAAATCACATTTTAAATCTTTTTGAAACAAACAACTGTCTGAGAACAAAAACTTTCCTCGAAATTAAAAACGTAAACGAAGCAAAACTGTGAAGCACCGAGACGACCTGTTTGATTTTCGTATCCCCCGACATGCTTTCTTGCTTGCTTGCTTGCTTTTTTTTTTTTTTTTTTTTTTTTTTTTTAATCCAGAACCCAAGGACTTTCCGTCAAGTTGAGTAGATTTGGTTCGTACGTGTGAATACATTTATGTACTCTGTATGTGTGTTTGTGTGCGCGCGCTTGCGTGCGTGCGTGCTTGTGATTCTCCTTCCTTGGTGACAAGAAAATCTATGTCATCGCGGACGAAAACTGCTGACAAAATTTTCTATGTGGCCGGTTAACCTACAGCACACAAGGATGACCCGGGTAACCATGCACGAATAAGTTATCTGTCCTCCTCACCCCGTTTGACAAGGCCTCGTCGTCCATCTTCAGTGTCCTCCGCACACACACTTGTCCTTTTCCATCCATCACGGGAGATAACAGGGAGGGAAAGGGGTGAAATTCCTGGTTGCTGGGGAACTGGGTCCTTACATATATATGTGTGTGTGTGTGTGTGTGTGATAATAATCGGGTGGATGTACGCGTTCCACTTAGGATCTGCTCTGTGTGTGTGTGTGTGTGTCTGTCTGTCTGTCTGTCTGTCTTTGCTCCCGATGGATTGGAACGCTAGTTTCGTCCATGAACACCTCAAGTCTTCACTGGACTGGACTGTAAGATGAAGAGTTCGCGCGTTTGGTGTGGAGTTTTCCGATTCCGCCTGTTTTTTTGTTGTTGTTTTGTTGTTGTTGTTTTTGTTTTTTGTTGTTGTTTTTTTTGGGGGGGGTTGTTTGTTTTTATTTTGTATTGTTTGGAGTTTTTGAAATCTTTTTTTACCATCAAACTTTTTTCTTTTTTTTCGCGGTGGGGAGGAGGGGGGGGGGAATGCTGGGCTGCGATTTCAGGCACTTTTCGGACAGTATTTAAGGGCTTTTGGTTGTTGTTTATGTGTTTTTGTTTTTTTTTCCCTAGCCTCCAATCTGCTCAGCTCGTATTATCACATAGATTTTTAGCATGGTCAGCCCTTTTCTACATTTTTTTTTTTTTCAGCCTGATTTCCAGTTCAGGCGATTTTTCTTTCTTTCTTTTTTTTTTTTTTTTTTTTTTTTTTTTTGGCCTTGACAGACTGGTAATGGAATAAAAGCCAGAGGGAAGGGAAGAAAAAGTGGAGAGGCTTGTCGTCGTCTGAGATGCTTCGTTCAAGCGTCAATTCTCTCTCTCTCTCTCTCTCTCTCTCTCTCTCTCTCTCTCTCTCTCTCTCTCACACACACACACACACACACACACACACACACACACACACACACACACACACACACACGTTCTTCCAACGAAGGGAAAGGCGGGGGGAAGGGAGTGTCCCTGGAAGGCACACACACACACACACACACACACACACACACACACATATATATATATATATATATATATAGACAGCGTCAAGGTGGGAAGAGAGAGGTGGCGGGAGCGGTTGGAGTGAGTATTGGAGGGAAAAGCGAGTTCTCCGGAGAGAAAGGAGAAAAAAAAAAAAAAGCAACACAGTTCAATGAGGAAATCATCGATTTCGATGTAGACGAATCTTCTTCCTTCGTTGGCTGGACCAGAAAAAGGGGAGCTGAGGGGAGAGAGAGAGGGGGGGGGGGGGGAGAGAGAGAGAAAGAGAGATGTTAGAAGCTTTCGCTGGAGCGGAAGCCTGGGGTCTTTTGAAAAGACGGACATGGTGGGAAGCGGGAATGGGGAGGGGGGTACTGAGTAAACTTTTCACGTGAAAAGCTGGTTGGAGGGAGGGTTGGGGGGGCGGGGGGTGAGGGATACAGGGCGTGGTGGTGGAGATCCTGTTGGAGGATGGAGTGTAGAAGGTTTGGGGGGGGGGATGAGGGGGGGGGGGGCGTGGAGTGTGGCCTGGTGAGAAAGACAGAAAGATAAGGGATGGGGAGGGCGATTTATGGGAGTTGGAGGGGGGGAGGGTGTTTGCTAGTGCTGACGTCAGTGGAGCCAGTGGTGTCGTCATGGCTGCTGTGTGACGTAGGCTACGACCCCGTTGACCAATGCACGACGTCTTTTAAATCTTGCTCGTTAATTTTATGTATCACGATCTGTGTCTCCCTCTGCGTGTGTGTGTGTGTGTTTCTCCCTCTGTCTCTCTCTCGGTGTCACTCTCTCTCTCTCTCTGTCTCCCTCTCCCTCTCTCTCTCTCTCTCTCTCTCTCTCTCTCTCTCTCTCTCTCTCAGTCATTGCTCCTGAATGGTTCCACTTTCTCCGGTCTTTCTTTCTTTCCTTCCTTCTTACTTTCAGTTCTTTCTTCTCTCCCTCCCTCCGCCTCACAACCTTCTCATCCTCCCTCTTGAAAAGGAAGATGACGCAAAGGACCACCACCACCACCAGCACCTCGCTAGTGTATCGATTAATCAGGGGGAGAGGGTTAGGGGATCGGAGGTTGGAGGGGAGGGGGGGGGAGTAGTTTACATCTCATTAAACTGCCTCCTGAATCGATCCCTTCTTCCCCCCATCGGCACTTCGACCTCTGCCGCTTCCTCCTTCCCTCCCTCCCTCCCTCCCTCCCTCCCTGTACCTCCCTGTACCCACTGCCATGACAACGTTTGTTGGGAGGGATAGGAGGGAGAAGGTGGGGGCAGGATGGAGCTGAAAGAAGAGAGAGTTGGAATGGAGGGGGGTGAGAGAGAAGGGGAGGTGGGGGGGAGAAAGAGCGAGAGGGAGATAGTTTGTGTTTGGGTAAGGGATGGGTGTGGAATTGAGGTTTTTTGGAACTGAACGTCCGTCGATCTACGTTTGCCTCCTCTCTATCCATCATCTCTCTTTCGCTTTGACATTGCTATCTCTCTGTAGGTGTAAAGAGATTACCAGAAATTCCATCAACTTTTTTTTTTTCTTCCAAATATTGATACCGCAAATGTCAGTTCGCCAGATCAGGGACGGATACGGCTACACTGCTTCTTTGTGAACTTGGAGGATAAAATTGTTGCGTAGGGGTTTGGGGGGAGGAGGGTGATGGAGAGATGGACAGTTCTTATACAGCTATGATTGTTCTTTTCCCGCCTCTTTTCCATGATCTGTCTTTAGCATTTAGATGTTGCACTCCGTGAATCCTCCTTGAGAAAGTCTGCAGCACAATGGAAATAATGAAGGATTATTGAACGTCAGAGTGGAGTCTGATTATATTATTTTGATTCTTGTAGTCGCTCGATCGTCTGTTATGGCGGGAATGTAGAATTAGAACCGTTTTTGAGCTGATGAGCAGAGATGATAACAGATATACAGTTAAGAAATCAGCTTTTTTCTTCTTTTTTCAACCACCATTTCTGTCCCAACCCCCACACTCCAATAAAACAGTTTATTGAATGAGTTTCCTTTTATCGTACTGTAGTACGAAAGGTTTGTTGTTTTTTTCTGGAGGTCATGCAGGTTTTTGGGTGGGGTGGTGGGTTGTTTTTTGGGTTTTTTTTCACGGAATACCACACAGTCATGCGAGCGCACTCACGCGCGCGCGCGCACACAAACACACACACGCGCGCGCGCGCGCGACTGTAAACAAATAGCGCTTCCATAATTGTGTCAGGAGGGTCTCAAAGTTATGTTATATTTTCTTTATTTGGAGACACAATGGGGTGGTGTGTGTGTTGGGGAGGGGGGAGGGGGTGTTGGGGAAGGAAAGACGTAACAATATCTTGGCAGTTACCATCCACAGCACCCATGCACAAGGTCCATTCCCACGCCTTTTTTTTTTTTGTCTCTCTCTCTCTCTCTCTCTCTCTCTCTCTTGGGTGACCATAAGTTCTTGGAAGCTCATCGACAGCTTCATGACCGACGAATCTTTTCCCAACCCTGCCAGGAATTGCTTCCTCTTATATATATATATATATATATATATATATATATATATATATATATATATATATATATATGAAATATTTTAACTCCAACCACTACACACACACACGCACACGCACGCACATATTCTAATCCCCACCACACACACACACACACAGAGAGAGAGAGAGAGATGGTGACTGCTGGACCTTATAAAACAAAGTGAAGAATAACTATTGAAAAGGTATCTTACGAACAATAGGGCGTGGGGGAAGCAGGGTGTTTCTAGTTGTAGACTCTTTCTCAAGTGCAGGGAGGGGAAAGTATTGGGAGCGTATTCGTGCGCGCGTGTGTGTGGAACAGGCCAGTATGTCCGGAAGTGGGTGACAGGGGCTGACGGACGTGTCTTGCGGGGCAGGATATATCCGTATGGCCGGATTGTAGCCCCTGTCTCGGGGGGGGGGGGCAGACACATCATTAGATGCTGCCTGATGAGTGGTGTCTCCCTCGCATAGCAAGGCGGACAGGAGGCCAGCGCCGTGCCCACAGACTGCACTGAACACGAGCATGGCACGGTTACGATACGATACGATCATGGCACGCCACTGAGTCGTTAGTCTCAACCCCGCCACCACCACCCCCACCACCACCCCCAACCCCACCCCTTTTTAAGGCATGAAGGGGAGGGGACGTAGCAGAGTCGGTGTGGCGTTGGCCTTGTGGTCCAGTGTTCCCCATTGATTAGCGTTCGATTCCCCCATTCCGGCATGGGCATGTGTCCACGGGAGAGGCACACTGCACCCGATTTCCCGCGCTCCATTCAGGTGTGACCGACTTTGGGTTAGGGAAGGTCTGGAAGAAGAGGACTGGCGCCCCCCCGCCTTCCTTTGCCGAGCCCTGGACACAGTGGAAATTACGTCACTGCCATGTTAGCCGTGAAAAGCTGTGGAACCTTTTTTGTCACCGTTCGCACGGTTCCTGCATTCGTTCGTGTTTGTTTTGATGTCCAGTCTTCCACGGAGGTCTTATCAGTAGTTCATGAAGATGTGTTGAGAGAACAGGAACAGTATAAAAAAGAAAAAATTAAAATGATGATGATGATAATAATAATGATGATAACTTCTTATGTTTTTAATGTGTAATCATACAGATCGGCTCCCAAAGAGTGGTTGGTTGAAAGCCATGTTTTATGATTTAATGAATAAGGTATAATCAGATAAAATGAAAAATATAATTGCTTTCCGATCCCAGAGAGGTTTGTATCTCATGTATTCCGTTCCCTGAGCGCGCGCATGTATATATGTGTCTGTGCCCACATGCGTGTGTGTGTTGGGGAGGGGGGAGGGGGTGTGCGTGTGCATACGTGCATACTTTTCCGAGTGCCCACCGATGCGTGTTTGGCATTCGCCACGAAAAACCTAGAAAAAGGGATTTCTTTGAAGTTTGATTCAGCATAATGTAGTAGTTTGTTTTCGTCATACTCCCCCTCCTCTCTCTCTCTCTCTCTCTCTCTCTCTCTCTCTCTCTCTCTCTCTCTCTCTCTATCTATCTATCTATCTATATATCTCTCTCTCTCCCTCCCTCTCTCTCCCTCCCTCTCTCTCTCTCTCCCTCTCCCTCTCTCTCTCTCTCTCTTCGCCGATCACTGCCGTCGTAGATGGTGTTCGCACACTCTTGTTTTGCGACTGATCAGTTCTTGTCGTTAGTATCTAAGATGGATTTGGATGCAGTGTCGTTTATATTTACAGATGAGCCAACGGCAAAGTTTAGTGAGAGCTGTATGATCCGTGGTTTCTCTGGCAATGGAAATTCGATCATTTCTTTTTTTGAAGGACAACAACTCTCAAACTATAGGAGGCAAGATTGCACTGGCTCTTAAGTGTTTCAGTCTTTGGGGGCTAGTTGGTCTTCTGGGACCATCCCCCAGTGCCGACTGACCTAAAGCCCTCTTGTTCGAGAGAGTCGGGATGTAACTTGGGCGAAACACTCTCCACTGCAATCAGAATCTTGCCCCTGAGAGATGGAACAGCAGTTGCCTCTTTTGCTGTTCTGCTGGTGGCCTTAGTCGGTCACGACTGACTACCACACGTTTGTGTGTTGAGTCGTAACAAGCAGGCGACACTGTACACCGCCGAAGTGACCCCCGCAGCAGTGCAGGGTCTCCACTGATGGGTGGCTGCATGTCGATCTTATCTGTGATGGCATTTTGGGGTCTTCTAGGAATGCTTAACACGATGTCAGATGATGACCCCAAATCTAGCTACGTTTTGGCAGTTGGAAGTCTGTTGATATGGTTATGCACAAGCATGTTTGCATGGAATGAATCCTTTTCCCCTCCTTCCCCGCTCCCCCCCCCCCCCCCCTCCCTCTCTTTCTCTCTCTCGCTCTCTCCGCCTCTCTCTCAACAGAAACGCACGTGCCAAATCTCTGAAACGGACACGCAGTGTTTTAGAACGGCGATATGAAGTGAAGGAAAAACAGTGATCTGAAAATATTTTTAGGTTAGTGGAAAAAAAAGAAAGAATTTATGCGCAATCTCGACACAATCTTTGTCAGATAATCATTTTTGTTGTCCCGGCTGTCGAGCAGTTATAATCCATCCAACCCGTCAATCTAGGGCGCATGTGACCAATCTAAGCCAATCACAACGCAGAGGACAGCCATTTGCATTTTGAAAACGGGCTGTGGGCCAAAATTTAATGTTGTGTTTTCTCTCTCTCTCTCTCTCTCTCTCTCATACACACACACACGCACGCACACGCACAGAGAACACGTCCACTGCAGCAATAATATGGAATTAAAAAAGAGAGAGGGAAAGAAATAGATGGACGATGGATGAATGGCTGCCGCCAGGAGCCCATTAGATTAATTTCCCCCATGATAGAGAGAAGGGAAGTGGAGGGAGTGTAGGTAGGTGCTTATCACAGGTTTGCGTGCTGGTGCATGCATGGCTGCTAGGCTGGGTCTGCCAGCAACTGGGGACTGATACTGGTGATAGCACTGGAGGCAGCACTCTGGCAGCTGCAGCAGCCCTGGTGGTTCTGAACGGCTGGCATGATGCTGCTTTTATCTGTTGTTATCACTTGGCTAACAGGTTGCCCTGCCCTTCACAGACACACCTGTTCGCCTAGTCTGTAACCCTCTGTGTGTTCATATCTCTCTGTCTCTGTCTGTCTGTCTCTCTCTCTCTCTCTTTGTCTCTATCTCCCTCCCTCCCTCTCTCTCTCTCCGTGGGTCTTTTTCCCTCTCTTTGTCTCTATCGCCCTCTCTCCCTCCCTCTCTCTTCCTCCTCTCTTTCTCTCCCTCCCTCCCTCTCTGCTCCCCTATCACTCTCTCTCCGCCCCCTCCCTCATCACATGATGGTCAAACACACACAGAGACACATAGAAACATGCTCACACACCCATGCATCTATGTGAACATACCCGTGTACATTTTTCTGTGCACACTCCATCACATGTATATCTATGGACGCATGCAGCTTTTATATATGTGCTCACTCACACACACACAGTTGTTGCCAGATACATGGTTGCTGGCGGGTTTGTATTTGGCTGGAGGGACCATTGGAATAACAGATCTACAAGAATGTGGGGCCAGGGGGACTAATGGACTGGCACAACCCAACGTGGGTGTCTGTTCAAGTCCAAACTGGATGTTGCTTTAACCTTGGGCTGCTGCGGACAAGTATACTTGTCAATGTGTACTTTCAAGCATGAGAGAGAGAGAGGATAGAGAGAGAAAAAAAAAACCAAAAAAAAACAGCCTTACAATTACAGTTACATAAAGAGAAGAAAAACATATTTATTTTCTGGATTGTGACCTTTGTGTGTGTGTGTGTGTGAATAAGAGAGAGAGGAGAGACAGAAAAACTTCCCCACCCCCACCCCCCACCCCTCAGGTTTTTATGGGTCCACCAGCCTTTCCAAAAGAGAGGGGGGGGGGGGGGGGCAGTGGAAGCTCCCAGTTCCTTCCCATGGATGAAAGGGAATCAGTAAAATGCAGCAAGCAGGCAGGCACCAGTCCACAAGCCCAGTTCCCTGACAGTGATGAATCGGCATTGCAATGAGCTCCCCATCCAGACCCCCTCACACACTGCTCAGTGGCTGGGGCACCGCACAGCGAGGGGCCACAAGCTGCTGGTTTTCACCTGTATTGGAAGGGACAGATACACCCTACAGATCCACAGAGCAGTTTATGAAAGATGGGAGGGGGCCTGGGGTGGTGGAACCTCCCATCATTAGAGCACAGTGTTGTGGAGATAGATAGATAGATAATTTTTGTTGTTGTTTTATACTCCCAAGAATCATTGCTATGGGATGATTCCCCACTTCCTACCAAAAATACCGTGCTTGCTTCCCTGTGGCTGAAGAAAGGATGGAATATTAGAATTAAGATTAAGGATGACACGGTGTGGGTGTACTGAAAGTTTTCTCCATTGATATGGCGTACAGCAGCACAGCCAACAAGTAGACAGGAACCTCTGGGCTCCTTCACTTTGTGCTTTGTAAGATAGAAAAACAACTTCATGAAAATAGTCTCCCTTTGAGTAACTGCTTTGTTTGCAGATCAGTGTGGTCTTTTTTCTTGTAAGCTATCATCAGGGCAAGCATTAGATTTCTAATTGGGGATCAGACAGGGGAATAGGAAACACACAAAGAGCACCTGCAGGGTCTGTTCCCAGATATTCTCCCCAGCTATTTCTGGAAGTGACTGTGTAAGATACTGGCTTCGTTTCTTTTTGTGCGTGTTTGACAGAGTCAGGGAACATAATATGATAATGGCATCTGTCTATTTCAGGCATTATATTGTTATATAAATGAAGGAAACGCTGCCATCAGACATCTGTAAACAGGGCAGGTGTGTGTGTGTGTATATATGTATATATATATATATATATATCATACACCTTTAGGGTATTAATTCTAGAAAGTAAAGAGAAAGAGTGTGTTACTGTTACTTTGTTAGATTGTGTGTTGAAAATCCCATCCACTTATTGACTTGAACCACAGCAAACAAAACCATGTGTGAGAGTGAAGGACATTCGGTCACATTGTGTATGCGTAAAAGAATAAATGCGTACATGCCTGAATCACCTTGTAGAGAGCAGACAGTACACCAGCGAGAAGAAGTAATCTGGAGCACTCTGCTGCTGCCCTGTTTTGAAGCCGTCCCCACAGCTACCTTTCATTCTCCTTGTCGTGTACGTCCCTCAGTTGTAGAAATTTATACCACTCACATCAGATACCCCTGGTTCACTGACACAATAAAACTTTATATATATATATATATATAATATTAATTTTTAGTCAGTTTGGAAATAATGCTGTCTTTCCATATGTTGTTTTTCTCTGATTTTGGAATTTTGTGCTTGTGATGTTTTGTGTTTGTGTGCGCGTTTTTTTATGTTAATGCTGCTTGTGCTGAAGAGTATGAGCTTGAGAAATACCTGTTTGTTAATGTTGTTGTGGCCAGGTGGTTGTTCTGTGATGATGAGATAATGAGGTGCATTTGATGCAATGTGTGTGACAGGTTCTGGTGGAGACATTGGTGGCACTGGGGGCCTCTGTGCGATGGGCAGCCTGCAACATCTACTCCACACAGGTCGGTATAGGGAGCATGTGTGTGTGTGTGTGTGCGTGTCTGTGTGTGTGTGTGTGCATGCATCATTGTATGTTTGTGTGTGTATGTGTGTGTGTATGTGTGTGTGAATGAGTTCGGGTTTTGACGGGCGCAATAGCCGAATGGTTAAAGCATTGGACTTTCAATCTGAGGGTCCCAGGTTCGAATCACGGTGACGGCACCTGGTGGGTAAAGGGTGGAGATTTTTCCAATCTCCCAGGTCAACATATGTGCAGACCTCCTAGTGCCTGAACCCCCTTCGTGTGTATACGCAAGCAAAAGATCAAATACGCACGTTAGAGATCCTGTAATCCATGTCAGTGTTCGGTGGGTTATGGAAACAAGAACATACCCAGCATGCACACCCCCGAAAGCGGAGTATGGCTGCCTACATGGCGGGGTAAAAACAATCATTCAGGTAAAAAGCCCACTCGGTGTATATACGAGTGAACGAGGGAGTTGCATCTGATAAACGCAGAAGAAGAAGAGTTCGGGTTTGTGTGTGTGAATGAGTTAGTACAGTATGTTCAGTTATTAAAACAACAGTGGTTTTATGTCCTATTCACGTGTTGTTATTTTTTTTCCATTATCATCTGACTTTTTCTTTCTTCACTTATCTGTTTTACTCATTCTTCTATCCCCTATTCTGTCCTGTCTTTCTCCTCGTTCTGTTCCTCCTTGTCCGAGTCGATATTTGTCCACATCTGTGCAATATTTCCTGCACAAAACTGGACCATCGCAACACCGCTGACTTGAGCAAAGCGTGTCCTGAACTGATTGCAGAACGAGGTGGCTGCAGCTTTGGCCGAGAGCGGCATCTGCATCTTTGCCTGGAAGGGGGAGACGGAGGAGGACTTCTGGTGGTGTATAGATCGCTGCATCAATGCCGAAGGATGGCAGCCCAACACGGTGGGTGTGGGTGTTTGTGTGTGTGTGTGTGCATGCAAACATGCAGGCAAAAGTTGTTGTTCATGTTGAGTTGGTAAGGAGGGAAAACTAAAAAAAAAATAAATGAATAAAAATGGTGGTGCCGCTTTGTAGTGCTGGGGAGAACAGCCAGGATTTCACACAGAGAAGTCTGCTGTGACAAAGAATGATACAATGTATAACACAAGTCCTGGTAGAGCCAGAATGTAACTGGTTTAGTGGCCCTTTCAGTCGTGTTCCCTTGACCCAGTTTGCTGAAGCATTTTATGGTTAGAATAGGGGGGGGGGGGGCTTGTCTTAGAGCGGGGAAATGTGTCAGAATGCAGAATTATAGTCTGATGTCTGACTCCTGTCTCCATTCATGCTCTTGTCTGGCTGGCTGGTAGCGCTCTCTCTTTGCCTCTCTGTCTGCCTCTCTCTGCCTCTTTGTCTGTCTGTCTGTCTGTCTTAAATCTCCCTATAGACCGGATTCTATGTATATTTCTTTTCTGTTCCATTCACAATTGTATATTGTGCTGAATAAGTATGAGGCTTATGGATATGTGTGAATCAATGTTGTGATTTATGGTCATGCGAGTACATCATATATAAATGATACACAGGTTGATTTGTAATTTCAGTAGTGTAAAACTTGTAGTGTCGTTCAGTGCAGCATAAACACAGAACAGTACTTTGGGGGCTTCTAACTACTATTCTGGTCGTAGTCTGCATGGCTCTTGAAAACTTTTAATGGTGACCATGGACGTCTTTGCTAGCTGGCTTCAGAGGGCAGCTGTGAGGACTCTCAAAAAACCGGTTACCCTAAAATGTTTTCACTGTCGTTTTGCACCAAAGTTGTGAAGGTTCCCTCCCCACCCCTACCCACACTCCCCCATCCCCACCCCCCCGCCATGGTCTCCCCAGAGACTTGGTAATGGTGTCCAGTCTGAGAGAGCTTTTTAAGCAGCAACCCTCCCAGTGTTGCTGTCTAGACAGAGGCCAGTTAGAAAGCCTGTCAGGTGCAGCACTGCTGAGAGAGAGAGAGAGAGAGCTAATGCCATTTATTGTGGGCCTAATGATTAATGGGCAGTCTCGCGCTTCATCTTCCTCGATTTCAGCTGTGAGACTCCATGGAGCCAGAACATGGTAGTTGAGTCGATAACCCAGGTTGATAGGATTGAACGCTTCAGTTTTCAAGGAGTGAAGGAACATTTGATCTTAAGAGTTAATTGAAAGGTTTTTTTGGGGCGGAAAAACAGATGAAACAGCAAGATGAAAGATCGTTAAAACTTTAATGAAGGGCATTTCTTCTTATGTTTGATTGGTTTTTGTTGTTGTTTTTTGTTTTGTTTTGTTTTGGGGGGTAGTTGTTTTGTTTTTGAACTAGATTGCAGTGCCTTATTGCTTGAGGTCACATAGTTAGTAAAAAATAGTTCACAGTGCTGTGTAACCACATGTTCTCAGAACTGCCTGATATGTTACAAGTTATTCGCATGTTGTGTTTAGGGGCATGGGAAAAAAAAAGCAGGGCTTTGCAGCTGTCAGCTGATGACTGCTGATCTCCAGTCAGGTTAGGGGTCTGAAGGTCTGATAATTATTGACTGGTCCATCTCCTGCTGATCTCCAGTCAGGTTAGGGGTCTGAAGGTCTGATAATTATTGACTGGTCCATCTCCTGCTGATCTCCAGTCAGGTTAGGGGTCTGAAGGTCTGATATTGACTGGTCCATCTCCTGCTGATCTCCAGTCAGGTTAGGGGTCTGAAGGTCTGATAGTGACTGGTCCATCTCCTGCTGATCTCCAATCAGGTTAGGGGTCTGAAGGTCTGATAATTATTGACTGGTCCATCTCCTGCTGATCTCCAGTCAGGTTAGGGGTCTGAAGGTCTGATAGTGACTGGTCCATCTCCTGCTGATCTCCAGTCAGGTTAGGGGTCTGAAGGTCTGATATTGACTGGTCCATCTCCTGCTGATCTCCAGTCAGGTTAGGTGTCTGAAGGTTTGATAATTATTGACTGGTCCATCTCCTGCTGATCTCCAGTCAGGTTAGGGGTCTGAAGGTCTGATATTGACTGGTCCATCTCCTGCTGATCTCCAATCAGGTTAGGGGTCTGAAGGTCTGATATTGACTGGTCCATCTCCTGCTGATCTCCAGTCAGGTTAGGGGTCTGAAGGTCTGATAGTGACTGGTCCATCTCCTGCTGATCTCCAATCAGGTTAGGGGTCTGAAGGTCTGATAATTATTGACTGGTCCATCTCCTGCTGATCTCCAGTCAGGTTAGGGGTCTGAAGGTCTGATATTGACTGGTCCATCTCCTGCTGATCTCTAGTCAGGTTAGGGGTCTGAAGGTCTGATAATTATTGACTGGTCCATCTCCTGCTGATCTCCAGTCAGGTTAGGGGTCTGAAGGTCTGATAATTATTGACTGGTCCATCTCCTGCTGATCTCTAGTCAGGTTAGGGGTCTGAAGGTCTGATATTGACTGGTCCATCTCCTGCTGATCTCCAATCAGGTTAGGGGTCTGAAGGTCTGATAATTATTGACTGGTCCATCTCCTGCTGATCTCCAGTCAGGTTAGGGGTCTGAAGGTCTGATAGTGACTGGTCCATCTCCTGCTGATCTCCAGTCAGGTTAGGGGTCTGAAGGTCTGATATTGACTGGTCCATCTCCTGCTGATCTCCAGTCAGGTTAGGTGTCTGAAGGTTTGATAATTATTGACTGGTCCATCTCCTGCTGATCTCCAGTCAGGTTAGGGGTCTGAAGGTCTGATATTGACTGGTCCATCTCCTGCTGATCTCCAATCAGGTTAGGGGTCTGAAGGTCTGATATTGACTGGTCCATCTCCTGCTGATCTCCAGTCAGGTTAGGGGTCTGAAGGTCTGATAGTGACTGGTCCATCTCCTGCTGATCTCCAATCAGGTTAGGGGTCTGAAGGTCTGATAATTATTGACTGGTCCATCTCCTGCTGATCTCCAGTCAGGTTAGGGGTCTGAAGGTCTGATATTGACTGGTCCATCTCCTGCTGATCTCTAGTCAGGTTAGGGGTCTGAAGGTCTGATAATTATTGACTGGTCCATCTCCTGCTGATCTCCAGTCAGGTTAGGGGTCTGAAGGTCTGATAATTATTGACTGGTCCATCTCCTGCTGATCTCCAGTCAGGTTAGGGGTCTGAAGGTTTGATAATTATTGACTGGTCCATCTCCTGCTGATCTCCAGTCAGGTTAGGTGTCTGAAGGTTTGATAATTATTGACTGGTCCATCTCCTGCTGATCTCCAGTCAGGTTAGGGGTCTGAAGGTCTGATAATTATTGACTGGTCCATCTCCTGCTGATCTCCAGTCAGGTTAGGGGTCTGAAGGTCTGATAGTGACTGGTCCATCTCCTGCTGATCTCCAGTCAGGTTAGGGGTCTGAAGGTCTGATAGTGACTGGTCCATCTCCTGCTGATCTCCAGTCAGGTTAGGGGTCTGAAGGTCTGATAATGACTGGTCCATCTCCTGCTGATCTCCAGTCAGGTTAGGGGTCTGAAGGTCTGATAGTGACTGGTCCATCTCCTCAAACCTCCACTGATTGTTTTGTTCATTTTCTTCAGAAGGAAGAATCACGCATGAATGAACCAGCATCATGTTGCTGTACTGTCTAAATGACTTTTTTTTTCATGTATCTGTGCATTATCTGTATTCACTGTCAGACATATATGAGGAGGTTTAGTACAGATTTTATCCGGATTCGTCTCGTAAGCCTTTTTTATAAGCCTGTTAATGATTAAAATTGCATACATGAAAGACAGTTACTTGCACACCCACTGTGACAAACATTTTTACTCAAGAGTCAGATGTATATTTTTTCTGATGCACCATAGATGTGGCTGTGGGGTGTGGATAGGGGTGGGGGGGAGGGGGGAGGGAGCAAGGGGGGGTGGGATCCAATGATCCCCAGCCCTTCATTCCAACTTTCCTCTTTGCTCTCCACAGCTCCTGCCCACAGCGTGATAATGGACTGAAGAAGGGTTGTGGGAAATGATTGGAAATATTGATCGCTGTGTGTGCCTGGAAGGCAGGAGTGACCCAAGTGGGATTTCCATTCCTAGGGAAATGATCCATGATGTAGATAGACTCTGTAAGGAATTAATTATGGTACTGAAAATGGCAACAGGAAATTGATCCTTCAGCCACGTGGTATTGAAAGCTTTCGCTCTGCTGCTCATGTTTCCATTTGCGCTTCCGTTCCGTACAGATGTGAGCGATGTTGTGTCTCTTAGTTTGACGTTGTGTTATACTTGTACATTATACATGTATTAAGTATTCAGTATAACTACATTTATATGCGTACATGTTTGTGTGTCTCTTAGAACAACGGCAGATGTGTAAGTCGGCCAAAGTGCTAATATCTTCACCGTTGGAAAATAAAGATTCATTCATTCATTCGTTCATTCATTCATTCATTCTCACCCTCCCTCCCTCTGGCATAGCTGTTTCATTGGTAGTCAGAAACGTTAGGGCTGAAATGACTTCAGTATCCTCACACAGTCTTGGTTAGGAATTAGCTACAATCTGAGTTTATGGGTTGGGGTTTTCAGGATGATAAATGATGAAATTCCTGCTCATTTTGACCTTGGTATAAAGGTGCAACATCACAGTGTCAAAAGACCTCCCCCTCTTTTCTCTCTCTCTCTCTCTCTCTCTCTCTCTCTCTCTCTCTTTTTAACATGTGTTTGGTTGTTGTTGTTTTGTTTTGTTTTTTACCAGATATTAATTCACTCATGAGGGCACATTGCAAACAGAAGCGGAACAGGTTCTCACAGAAGGGGGGGGGGGGGGGGGGGGGTGTACCCAGATATGTGGAAGAAGAGTTGTGTGCCACAAATGATATATTCTGTTTGCAATTTTAATCAATTACTTGAATGATATATATAAAAAATATTTTTAAAAAGTACATATAAAAAAATCTGTAATTTTGATCAGTTACATGAATGATAAAAATAAAAATTAAAAAAACCCTAAGTAACAAACGGTGACATGGCTTCATAACTTTTTCCATGTCACTAGTGTCAGTGAAGTTATCCTAAATTGATAGTAAACACAGATAAACATTTGAAAGTAAAGTGAAACCAAACTTACACGTATTTGAGGCAGATCAAACTGATTTTATTGAGAAGGGAAAGAACTGACTGGAAAGGAGTGTATCAGATTTATGTGCACCAACACCATTTTATTTGCTGATCGGTCTTTTTGCGTGTCAGCCTTCTTATCAGAATAGAATAGGATGGGTCTGCAGAAAACTGAGAACAGAACTAAGATTGTCAGCCCTGTTGGGATGCGAACAGACTCCTGAAAGTCTTCCATAGCTGTTTAACAAATCGTGGCTATCCCGTAATTGAGAACGTGCGCATCGAGTTTCAAAAGTCAGAATGTCAGTGCTGCCGGTTTGCATGTGGGTTTCATTCCCTGTTGCCCCGTTCCAAAAGGTCCAAAGGGTGTGAACAAAGTGGCTGCATTTTGCCCATGTGTCAAATTGGGGGTGTAACAGCTCTTAGTGCAGAGTTCACACAGTTACCAGCCGTTGACACCATCATCAGTTTGTCAGAATTCTTTCTGGTTGTCAGGATGAAAGGAGCGGTGGAGGCCTAGTGGTTAAAGTGCCCGATCAGGAAGCAAGGTTTCAGGGACTGATTCATGCCCTGATATTGGCCCAGCGCTGTGTCTGGGGGGGGCTGTTTGTTAGTCAGTCATGCCCAACTATGACCATCAGAACAGCAGAGGAGACAACCGCTGTCCCAACTATCTAGGCTAGAATTTGATGGAAGTGGAGAATGTCTTGCCCAAGTTACATCCCCACTCCCTCAGCCAAGAGGGTTTCAGAACAGTTGGCGTTGGGATGGTTCCCAAAGGCCAACTAGCCCCCAAGGCTGCAGCACTGAGAGCCAGTGTAGTCTTGCCTCCTAGTTGAGAGTCATAGTCCTTCACTAAAGACTAAGCTGTAAATGACTTCCCACTGCAATGGAGGAACCATTGTTCATACAGCTCTCACTTTGCTGTTGGCCCATATGCAAGCATACGTCAGTCTGTGATATAAGGGTGGGCTGTAATGAAGCAGCAACGATGCATTCAGTGGCTGTCTGTTGTAACTGGCTGTGTGTCTTTCAGATCCTGGACGACGGAGGGGACGCCACCCACCTGATGCTGAAGAAGTACCCCGCCATGTTCAACATGATCAGGGGCATCGTGGAGGAGAGCGTCACCGGCGTGCACCGCCTCTACCAGCTGTCCAAGTCCGGCAAGTTGACCGTGCCCGCCATGAACGTCAACGACTCGGTCACCAAGGTAACAAAACAACAGCACATGGCGGAGCCCCCTTCTTCTCCACAGTCGATCCATTCCCCTCCTCCACCCCCAACCCCCATTGAAAACAGGTCTTGTGTGTGTCTGTTGGTACTTTGTGTGCAGGAATGATTTCATTCAAAGATCCTGAGAGTGTGTCTTATCTCTGGATACTGTGAATGTATAAGTGATTTCCTGTATACATGAAGAGGGTAATTACTATGTCAGTGTGTATATAGACTCAGCAGGCAACACAAAAAAAAAACCGAAAAGCAAGTTTCAGCACTGTCCGATGATAGAATTAGCTTTCACAATGTAATATTATATAAAGTTGGATGTATATTTTGAAAATACTATGTAAAATCCTGCTCCCAGCCGCCATGGCCAAGTGGTTAGCATTGTGGACTGACATCTGGAAGGATGCAGGTCTGGTCCCCGTCAGACGTGGGGGGTTTCAGCCTATGGCTGGTACTTACCCCAGATGTGAGTGTGCTGTGGGCTCAGATGGAAAGACTGGAACCACACTGTCAAGGGTTTTCCCTTTCTTGGATGCGTTTTGGGCACTGTTGCTCAGATTTCTTAATGAGCACTGCAGTTGTCTGCATCTCTCAGCCTGGTTCACACTGGGATATATTATGAGAGAAGAGCCATGTCAAGTAGTCCTATATCTAAATGGACCGACCCTTTGATATGTCTGGAATTTCAGAGTGGAATTCAAAGATAAATTGAGAGTGCATGTGTGTGTGTGTGTGTGTGTGTGCTAGCATGTGTATGCAAATGTTCATTTAAACAGTTTAATTTCTGTTTCAGACCAAGTTTGACAACCTGTACAGCTGCAGGGAGTCCATTCTGGATGCGTAAGTGCTTTTATTTGGCTCACACCTTGATGTCATAACGGTGTTTCGGTATAGAATTTCCAAGTTCGTTAAGGCAGGGCAGTAGTTAGAGAGAGAAACAGAGGATGCATAAGAGCTTATATCAGTCTCGTTTTATCATCTCCTGTACAGTTACACCAAGTCCACTTTTCCAAGTCAGAGTAATCGGTTCAGAGACGGAAGGTAATGTAAGTGCGTTTCTGTAACTCGAGTGTGCTTGTCATTACCAAGCTACACAGTGTAGCATTTCTGGTTTCATTTTTAAATTAGAATGGTTGATTTAGGAAGAGAGAGAATCGGTCTTGAAAGGAACTACTTCTTATATGTCTGTGTCACTGCTTCAGAACTTTTTGCAATTTATCGTGAAGATGAAAATCTTACCTGTTTGCTCATACCTGTTGTGTAATAAAGTGTGTCAGCAAACAGTAAAGAGTACATGTTTCTGTCATCAAAAAGATGCTTAAATAATTTATCTCTTCTCATATGCAACAATCTTATGCAATCAAATATGACTTGATCAGTGTGCACAAGTTAGAAAAATTAGGGGCAGGGGGATGGATAGGGAGAGAAATGTTTCAAGCTCATATGGGGAGAATTGTGTATGTAGTGATTAAAACGAAGTAGAATGTATTTATGATTGTCAGTTTCAGGGTGGCTCTTGCTCAGAGCTGTTTTTGATTATTAAAACAGACTAATATTAAGTAAATGCAAGGTCAAAAGATCTGCAAGAACTCAAAGCAACAGCTGTGATGTAATGATCATAAAAAGGACTACCAATGTATTTCAGTATTATTATGATGTAATGATTATAAAAAGGACTACCAATATGTTTCAGTATTATTATGATGTAATGATTATAAAAAGGACTACCAATATGTTTCGGTATTATTATGATGTAATGATTATAAAAAGGAATACCAATATGTTTCGGTATTATTATGATGTAATGATTATAAAAAGGACTACCAATATGTTTCAGTATTATTATGATGTAATGATTATAAAAATGACTACCAATATGTTTCAGTATTATTATGATGTAATGATTATAAAAATGACTACCAATATGTTTCAGTATTATTATGATGTAATGATTATAAAAAGGACTACCAATATATTTCAGTATTATTATGATGTAATGATTATAAAAAGGACTACCAATATGTTTTGGTATTATTATGATGTAATGATTATAAAAAGGACTACCAATATATTTCAGTATTATTATGATGTAATGATTATAAAAAGGACTACCAATATGTTTCGGTATTATTATGATGTAATGATTATAAAAAGGACTACCAATATGTTTTGGTATTATTATGATGTAATGATTATAAAAAGGACTACCAATATGTTTCAGTATTATTATGATGTAATGATTATAAAAAGGACTACCAATATGTTTTGGTATTATTATGATGTAATGATTATAAAAAGGATTACCAATATGTTTCAGTATTATTATGATGTAATGATTATAAAAAGGACTACCAATATGTTTCAGTATTATTATGATGTAATGATTATAAAAAGGACTACCAATATGTTTCAGTATTATTATGATGTAATGATTATAAAAAGGACCACCAGTATGTTTCAGTATTATTATGATGTAATGATTATAAAAAGGACTACCAATATGTTTCAGTATTATTATGATGTAATGATTATAAAAAAGACTACCAATATGTTTTGGTATTATTATGATGTAATGATTATAAAAAGGACTACCAATATGTTTCAGTATTATTATGATGTAATGATTATAAAAAGGACTACCAATATGTTTCAGTATTATTATGATGTAATGATTATAAAAAGGACTACCAATATGTTTCAGTATTATTATGATGTAATGATTATAAAAAGGACTACCAATATGTTTCAGTATTATTATGATGTAATGATTATAAAAAGGACTACCAATATGTTTTGGTATTATTATGATGTAATGATTATAAAAAGGACTACCAATATGTTTCAGTATTATTATGATGTAATGATTATAAAAAGGACTACCAATATGTTTCAGTATTATTATGATGTAATGATTATAAAAATGATTACCAATATGTTTCAGTATTATTATGATGTAATGATTATAAAAAGGACCACCAGTATGTTTCAGTATTATTATGATGTAATGATTATAAAAAGGACTACCAATATGTTTCAGTATTATTATGATGTAATGATTATAAAAAAGGACTACCAATATGTTTCGGTATTATTATGATGTAATGATTATAAAAAAGGACTACCAGTATGTTTCGGTATTATTATGATGTAATGATTATAAAAAAGGACTACCAATATGTTTCAGTATTATTATGATGTAATGATTATAAAAAGGACTACCAATATGTTTCAGTATTATTATGATGTAATGATTATAAAAATGATTACCAATATGTTTCAGTATTATTATGATGTAATGATTATAAAAAGGACCACCAGTATGTTTCAGTATTATTATGATGTAATGATTATAAAAAGGACCACCAATATGTTTCAGTATTATTATGATGTAATGATTATAAAAAGGACTACCAATATGTTTCAGTAATATTATGATGTAATGATTATAAAAAAGGACTACCAATATGTTTCAGTATTATTATGATGTAATGATTATAAAAAGGACCACCAATATGTTTCAGTATTATTATGATGTAATGATTATAAAAAGGACCACCAGTATGTTTCAGTATTATTATGATGTAATGATTATAAAAAGGACCACCAATATGTTTCAGTATTATTATGATGTAATGATTATAAAAAGGACCACCAATATGTTTCAGTATTATTATGATGTAATGATTATAAAAAGGACCACCAATATGTTTCAGTATATATTATCATGGTAGTGCAGTGAGTGGTAATGATGGTGGGATCACCTGTGGTGTGCCGTGTGCTTGCAGGCTGAAGAGAACCACTGATGTTATGTTTGGTGGCAAGCAGGTGCTCATCTGTGGCTATGGAGAGGTAGGCTTCTGTGTGTGTGTGTGTGTGTGTGTGTGTTTTCAGCACTGTATAAATGTGTGTGCATGTGTGTTTCCAGTACTGTATCTGTGTGTGTGTGTGTATAGTGTGTAAATGTGTGTGTGCGTCTGTTTTCAGCACTGTATAAATGTGTGTGTATGTAGTGTGTAAATGTGTGTGTCTGTCTGTTTTTAGCAGTGTATAAATGTGTGTTTGTGTGTGTTTTCAGCACTGTATAAATGTGTGTGTGTGCATGTGTTTTCAGGACTGTGTGTGTGTGTGTGTGTGGTATGTAAATGTGTGTGTCTGTTTTCAGCACTGTATAAG
>NC_134883.1:9164228-9211665 GCF_041734735.1 Babylonia areolata
GCTAAACACTCTTTGTTTGCTGTCATACGCTGTACCAACTTTGTGTGTCAGTGTCAGCAGTCCTTGCTGGGGCTAAACACTCTTTGTTTGCTGTCATACGCTGTACCAACTTTGTGTGTCAGTGTCAGCAGTCCTTGCTGGGGCTAAACACTCTTTGTTTGCTGTCATACGCTGTACCAGCTGTGTGTGTCAGTGTCAGCAGTCCATGCTGGGGCTAAACACTGTTTGTTTGCTGTCATACGCTGTACCAGCTGTGTGTGTCAGTGTCAGCAGTCCTTGCTGGGGCTAAACACTCTTTGCTTTCATACGCTGTACCAACTGTGTGTGTGTCAGTGTCAGCAGTCCATGCTGGGGCTAAACACTGTTTGTTGTCATACGCTGTACCAACTGTGTGTCAGTGTCAGCAGTCCATGCTGGGGCTAAACACTCTTTGTTTGCTGTCATACGCTGTACCAAGTCAAACTGGTGCAGACTAAGCCTATCTGTTTGCTCTGACTGATAGGCATTGTAGGCACTGGTTCCACACGGTATGTGTATTGAACTAAGTTAGGAGTATGAATAAAAATGCCCATTTTTTCTCTGGAATAACGCTTTGCATTTGTTGGGACCTTTACTACTTTTTCCAAATTTCTTTTCTGACTTCTGCATCCCTGACCTGCAATTCCAGCTTTCACTGGATAGTTAAGGGCTTCTGTGTGACCTGTAGACCACCAACATGAATTACAAGATCTCAGATATGCACATTTGATCAGAATGCATTTTACACACAAAGGAGAGGATGGGGGTATGGCAAGAACAGGTCTGCTTTAGTGTTTAGATGAAATACCCACCCTTGACCTGCCCAGTTGCTGCCAGGATTTAAATCATGGACCCTCGGAATTTTAACCCAGTGTTTTATTGGGTCTCTCTCAGTTTGTGTCCTTTCGGCAGTGTCATGACTTTATCATTTTGAATCACAAGTGTATACAATGTTTGGCCAAAGTTTCCATCTTGGCATGATCAACACACACTGACATATACACGCACACACACCATGCACACACGCGTGCGGTATGCACACACAAGAGGAATGGGAGAATGCCTTTGTCAGGCACACACTTGCCGAATTGTCATCCTCCATTTCCCATACCCCTGTTGGTATTCATTGAAAACAAACGCTGGGGATGAACACCCGACTGGCATGTTTCAGTGTTCATGATGGGCCAGATCGAGTCCTGTTTCACTGACCAATCAATAATTTCAGCGGCCAGAAACACAAAAAAACACTGATTTGTTATTCATTGATTTGGCCTTGGGCGTTCCGTTATTTTGTGTGGTGTGTGTGCATGCTCAGCATGGGGTGAGTAAACTTGGAAATTCAGTGCATTACAGAAACAAGTGTGAGAGAGCAAGCCAGAAATTGAAAATGATGGATGGCTGATTTAAACATTGAAGAGATGAAAGGCATATTTACTGGGGGGGGGGGGGGGGGGGGGGGGGTTCAAGAGAATGCCTCAAAAAGAAAGTCACCTTCAAAGTAAAAAGATGAGAAGGAAAGTGAAATTGTCTTGACTGGCAGAGTTACGACTGCGACAGTTCTTTCTATGCATACATAAGCATGACTATCAGTATCAACAGACTTTGCCATGTGCATGTACGTTATACTCAGAAGTGTTCTTTTATTCATTTGGTTTTTTTCTATAGCTGGTTTTTGGTCGCCTTTCTTTAAGACTGAGTGAACCCTGTTGTTTTTTGTTGTTGTTGTTTCTGTGTTTTTTTGTTTTTCAGTGGGGCCTTATTTCCCAAAGCAATATTGCATGAGTTGTAAATCATCATGTCAGCTTGCTTATATGACGTGCCTGCAGCATGGTGGAATCACCAGTGAAGTGTGCTGGTGACATGTATGTAATGTAGTGATAGAGGGGGTGGCACTGCCTCAGTGTGTATGTGTGTAACACTGCAGGCAACAAGAACGTGATGAATCACCAGTGAAGTGTTTGGTGACATGTTTGTAATGTATTGTTACAGTGGATGGCACTGCCTCAGTGTGCATGTGTGTAACACTGCAGGCAACAAGAACGTGATGAATCACCAGTGAAGTGTTTGGTGACATGTTTGTAATGTATTGTTACAGTGGATGGCAGTACCTCAGGGTGTATGTGTGTAACACTGCAGGCGACAAGAACGTGATGAATCACCAGTGAAGTGTTTGGTGACATGTTTGTAATGTATTGTTACAGTCGGTGGCAGTACCTCAGCGTGTATGTGTGTAACACTGCAGGCAACAAGAACGTGATGAATCACCAGTGAAGTGTTTGGTGACATGTTTGTAATGTATTGTTACAGTGGATGGCAGTGCCTCAGCGTGTGTGTGAATGGGTGCAGGCAACAAGAACGTGATGAATCACTAGTTAAGATTTTTTGGTGACGTGTATGTCATATAGTGATGCAGTGGGTGGCAGTGCCCCAGTGTGTTTGTGACACTGTTGCCTTGACACTGTGCAGGCAACAAGAACGTGGTGAATCGCCAGGCCCTGGACAGACTGAAGACCGGCTGCATTGTCTGCAACATGGGTCACTCCAACACAGAAATTGACATTGTGAGTCTGGGCTTTGTGTGAGTGAGAGTGTGTGTGTGTGTGTGTTAATAAACCTGTGTTAACTATGTGGTGTTTATGGTGTGTGTGTGTGTGTGTTAATAAGCCTGTGTTTATTATGTGGTGTTTATGGTGTGTGTTTGATAGGTTTTCATTTGGGGTGGTGGGGTTCCAGTTGTTTTGGCTAGGTTTGGTTTCTTTGTTCTTTCTCCTTTTTTCTCTTTTCTTTTCTATCTAGTGTTTGTTATGTGGTGTTTAGTGAATGTTTGTTCAGTTGGGTTTACTGTTTGGGTTGTTTCTTTTTCTTTTTCTTTTTTTTTTTTTCTTTGTGGAGGGGGATGGAATAAAGTCTGTGAGGGTGGTGTGTTGTGGTGGGTACAGTCAGGGTGGTGTGTTGTGGTGGGTACAGTCAGGGTGGTGTGTTATGGTGGGTACAGTCTGTCAGGGTGGTGTGTTGTGGTGGGTACAGTCAGGGTGGTGTGTTGTGGTGGGTACAGTCTGTCAGGGTGGTGTGTTGTGGGTACAGTCTGTCAGGGTGGTGTGTTGTGGTGGGTACAGTCTGTCAGGGTGGTGTGTTGTGGTGGGTACAGTCAGGGTGGTGTGTTGTGGTGGGTACAGTCTGTCAGGGTGGTGTGTTGTGGTGGGTACAGTCAGTCAGGGTGGTGTGTTGTGGGTACAGTCTGTCAGGGTGGTGTGTTGTGGTGGGTACAGTCTGTCAGGGTGGTGTGTTGTGGTGGGTACAGTCAGGGTGGTGTGTTGTGGTGGGTACAGTCAGTCAGGGTGGTGTGTACAGTCAGGGTGGTGTGTTGTGGTGGGTACAGTCTGTCAGGGTGGTGTGTTGTGGTGGGTACAGTCTGTCAGGGTGGTGTGTTGGGGTGGGTACAGTCAGGGTGGTGTGTTGGGGTGGGTACAGTGAGGGTGGTGTGTTGTGGTGGGTACAGTCAGTCAGGGTGGTGTGTTGTGGTGGGTACAGTCAGTCAGGGTGGTGTGTTGTGGTGGGTACAGTCAGTCAGGGTGGTGTGTTGTGGTGGGTACAGTCAGGGTGGTGTGTTGTGGTGGGTACAGTCTGTCAGGGTGGTGTGTTGTGGTGGGTACAGTCAGTCAGGGTGGTGTGTTGTGGTGGGTACAGTCAGGGTGGTGTGTTGTGGAGGGTACAGTCTGTCAGGGTGGTGTGTTGTGGTGGGTACAGTCTGTCAGGGTGGTGTGTTGTGGTGGGTACAGTCAGTCAGGGTGGTGTGTTGTGGGTACAGTCTGTCAGGGTGGTGTGTTGTGGTGGGTACAGTCAGGGTGGTGTGTTGTGGTGGGTACAGTCTGTCAGGGTGGTGTGTTGTGGTGGGTACAGTCTGTCAGGGTGGTGTGTTGTGGTGGGTACAGTCAGTCAGGGTGGTGTGTTGTGGTGGGTACAGTCAGGGTGGTGTGTTGTGGTGGGTACAGTCTGTCAGGGTGGTGTGTTGTGGTGGGTACAGTCTGTCAGGGTGGTGTGTTGTGGTGGGTACAGTCTGTCAGGGTGGTGTGTTGTGGTGGGTAGTCAGTCAGGGTGGTGTGTTGTGGTGGGTACAGTCAGGGTGGTGTGTTGTGGTGGGTACAGTCTGTCAGGGTGGTGTGTTGGGGTGGGTACAGTCAGGGTGGTGTGTTGGGGTGGGTACAGTCAGGGTGGTGTGTTGTGGTGGGTACAGTCTGTCAGGGTGGTGTGTTGTGGTGGGTACAGTCAGTCAGGGTGGTGTGTTGTGGTGGGTACAGTCAGGGTGGTGTGTTGTGGTGGGTACAGTCAGTCAGGGTGGTGTGTTGTGGTGGGTACAGTCAGGGTGGTGTGCTGGGGTGGGTACAGTCAGGGTGGTGTGTTGTGGTGGGTACAGTCTGTCAGGGTGGTGTGTTGTGGTGGGTACAGTCTGTCAGGGTGGTGTGTTGTGGTGGGTACAGTCAGGGTGGTGTGTTGTGGTGGGTACAGTCTGTCAGGGTGGTGTGTTGTGGTGGGTACAGTCTGTCAGGGTGGTGTGTTGTGGTGGGTACAGTCTGTCAGGGTGGTGTGTTGTGGTGGGTACAGTCAGGGTGGTGTGTTGTGGTGGGTACAGTCAGTCAGGGTGGTGTGTTGTGGTGGGTAGTCAGTCAGGGTGGTGTGTTGTGGTGGGTACAGTCAGGGTGGTGTGTTGTGGTGGGTACAGTCTGTCAGGGTGGTGTGTTGTGGTGGGTACAGTCAGGGTGGT
Organism: Babylonia areolata; assembly: GCF_041734735.1. Taxonomy (NCBI): domain Eukaryota; kingdom Metazoa; phylum Mollusca; class Gastropoda; order Neogastropoda; family Buccinidae; genus Babylonia; species Babylonia areolata. The sequence goes on from NC_134883.1 coordinate 9,169,009, forward strand.
GTGTTGTGGTGGGTACAGTCAGGGTGGTGTGTTGTGGTGGGTACAGTCAGTCAGGGTGGTGTGTTGTGGTGGGTACAGTCAGGGTGGTGTGTTGTGGTGGGTACAGTCTGTCAGGGTGGTGTGTTGTGGTGGGTACAGTCAGTCAGGGTGGTGTGTTGTGGTGGGTACAGTCAGGGTGGTGTGTTGTGGTGGGTACAGTCAGGGTGGTGTGTTGTGGTGGGTACAGTCTGTCAGGGTGGTGTGTTGTGGTGGGTACAGTCAGTCAGGGTGGTGTGTTGTGGTGGGTACAGTCAGTTAGGGTGGTGTGTTGGGGTGGGTACAGTCAGGGTGGTGTGTTGTGGTGGGTACAGTCAGGGTGGTGTGTTGTGGTGGGTACAGTCAGGGTGGTGTGTTGTGGTGGGTACAGTCAGGGTGGTGTGTTGTGGTGGGTACAGTCTGTCAGGGTGGTGTGTTGTGGTGGGTACAGTCAGTCAGGGTGGTGTGTTGGGGTGGGTACAGTCTGTCAGGGTGGTGTGTTGTGGTGGGTACAGTGAGGGTGGTGTGTTGGGGTGGGTACAGTCTGTCAGGGTGGTGTGTTGTGGTGGGTACAGTCTGTCAGGGTGGTGTGTTGTGGTGGGTACAGTGAGGGTGGTGTGTTGTGGTGGGTACAGTCTGTCAGGGTGGTGTGTTGTGGTGGGTACAGTCAGTCAGGGTGGTGTGTTGGGGTGGGTACAGTCAGTCAGGGTGGTGTGTTGTGGTGGGTACAGTCAGTCAGGGTGGTGTGTTGGGGTGGGTACAGTCAGGGTGGTGTGTTGTGGTGGGTACAGTCAGGGTGGTGTGTTGTGGTGGGTACAGTCAGGGTGGTGTGTTGTGGTGGGTACAGTCAGGGTGGTGTGTTGTGGTGGGTACAGTCTGTCAGGGTGGTGTGTTGTGGTGGGTACAGTCAGTCAGGGTGGTGTGTTGGGGTGGGTACAGTCTGTCAGGGTGGTGTGTTGTGGTGGGTACAGTGAGGGTGGTGTGTTGGGGTGGGTACAGTCTGTCAGGGTGGTGTGTTGTGGTGGGTACAGTCTGTCAGGGTGGTGTGTTGTGGTGGGTACAGTGAGGGTGGTGTGTTGTGGTGGGTACAGTCTGTCAGGGTGGTGTGTTGTGGTGGGTACAGTCAGTCAGGGTGGTGTGTTGTGGTGGGTACAGTCAGTCAGGGTGGTGTGTTGTGGTGGGTACAGTCAGTCAGGGTGGTGTGTTGTGGGTACAGTCAGGGTGGTGTGTTGTGGTGGGTACAGTCTGTCAGGGTGGTGTGTTGTGGTGGGTACAGTCAGGGTGGTGTGTTGTGGTGGGTACAGTCAGTCAGGGTGGTGTGTTGGGGTGGGTACAGTCTGTCAGGGTGGTGTGTTGTGGTGGGTACAGTCAGGGTGGTGTGTTGGGGTGGGTACAGTCAGGGTGGTGTGTCAGGGTGGTGTGTTGTGGTGGGTACAGTCAGGGTGGTGTGTTGTGGTGGGTACAGTCTGTCAGGGTGGTGTGTTGATGGGACACTGTGTCATGGTGGGCAGGCCAGTCTGAGGACGCCCGAGTTGACGTGGGAGAAGGTGAGGTCCCAGGTGGACCACATCATCTGGCCTGACGGCAAACGCATCATCCTGCTGGCGGAGGTGAGGCTTGCTGTGTGTCTGTGTCCTTCTGCATGGTGTGCTGTGGTGTGCCACGGGCGCAATAGCCGAGTGGTTAAAGCGTTGGACTGTCAATCTGAGGGTCCCGGGTTCGAATCACGGTGACGGCGCCTGGTGGGTGAAGGGTGGAGATTTTTACGATCTCCCAGGTCAACATATGTGCAGACCTGCTAGTGCCTGAACCCCCTTCGTGTGTAAACGCATGCAGAAGATCGTTAAAGATCCTGTAATCCATGTCAGCGTTCGGTGGGTTATGGAAACAAGAACATACCCAGCATGCACACCCCCGAAAACGGAGTATGGCTGCCTACATGGCGGGGTAAAAACGGTCATACACGTAAAAGCCCACTCGTGTGCATACGAGTGAACATGGGAGTTGCAGCCCACGAACGCAGAAGAGGAAGCTGTGGTGTGTTTCTCTTTCTCCTGTCTGTTTGGATGCTTTTTAAAAACTGTCCTGGTTTTTAGCCATCCTCTCTCTCTCTCTCTCTCTCTCTCTCTCTCTCTCTCTCTCTCTCTCTCTCTCTCTCTCGATTGTTTAAAAGAATCATTTCACAGAACCATATTTAGCAAAAAATATTAACCGAGTCATCAGATGTGCTTTAACAAGGTTTCGTTTTGGTGTATCTGATATCAACGTACATAGTAAAAGACACAAGCCCAGCACTGTAAACGATATGGAATGTTCGTTATGTAGATCTGCAAAAGAAGATGAAGTCCATTTCGTATTATGTTGTCCTGTATTAGATGATTTGAGACAAATATATATTCCGTTCAGATATTATAACAGACCAAGTAAGTTTCGGTTAGTATTACTTCTGTCTTCTACAAATGATAACGTTTTTTCGAATCTTGCCATATTTATCTATAAGTCATTAAAACGACGGAGTTTCATGATTGGTTAAAGAGAACAGAGCTCTGAGCATACACGTTGTAAGATTATATTCATATGCAAATCTATTCTTACAAAATATGTAATCACCCCTTCAAATGGGGCCATGGCCTTATTGAATAAACTTTCGTTTTGTTTCGTTTTTCTCTCTCTCTCTCTCTCTCTCTTTCTTTCTTTCTTTCTTTCTTCGGAAGCCTTATAGTTATTGGGGGGGGTGGGGGGGGGGGGGATTTCTGTGACAGTGATGTCAGTTTCACTACTTAATATGAATGATTTTGTATAAAGTTGGATGGCTGAGATGTGTCATACAATTTGCATTTGCCATGTGTTAAGGCACTTACAAGCCCAGAATAACCAGTGCAAGCGTTGTGTGTGCCTGGTAAATATGATTCCAAAGGTGACATTCCATTTGCATTGTCTGCAACCAGGCTACCCTTTAAGAACGTATGAATATGCTTGTCGATGTTAACATTGATAGTTCTATGTCGTTTTTTTCTTTTTTGCGCTTAGCAATATGTTCATTTCGCTGTTTTCCACCATTGTTCCTTTGTTCATATATTGCCTCCCTTGCCAGAAGCAAGGATAGTATTGTTAATGGTAATAAAACCATGTCCATGTCCATCTCTCTCTCTCTCTCTCTCTCTCTCTCTCTCGCTTTCAAATGAATGCATCTGTGTGTGTATCCCTCTGAAGTTTCCATTTCCTACTCTTTTGTTGATATCCTTCAAAGAAAGATGTGAGCCAGTCTCAGCACTTTGAAATCTCTTCCTGTTTCAGGGGCGTCTGGTGAACTTGAGCTGTTCCTCCGTTCCTTCTTTTGTCGTGTCCATAACAGCTACCACACAGGTAGGTCACGCTGCACACCTCAGACTGAAAGGCATTTTTGTGTGCAGTCTGGCAGACATAAATCTGTCCATGAGGTTCTTATGTATGTGCTTGTGAATATAGTGAATGAAGTTTTAAATGAAGGTATATCAGAATGGAAAATAGGATTTTTTTAAAAAAGGGGGATTGTGCATCGTGTCTGAAATCACCATGACAACAGGGGCATGAAAAGTGAAGAAATGGGGACTTTTGTTTTCGTATCTAATGGTAAGGATGATGATGACAATGCTGCTATGGTCCTTGTAGTTATAAGACTGCATGATGAGGATGTATTCTTGGCTTCCTGTCTTAATAAATCATGGCATCAACCAGGCTGAAGAGAGAAAGACAACTGCAGTGTTGGTCAGGAAAACTGAGCAGTGTTTCCTAAGACACAACCTTTGACTGTATGGTCCTCATCTTATCATTTGAGCCCATAGCACACCCAGCTGTGGGTAGGAGCTGGAAAACACCCACCCCTGTTAGGGCTGGAAGCCACATCCTCCCTGTCTTCATTTGATAGTGCCTACCGCTTTGCCACAGCGGTTGGTATAACGCTGCTGGTTTTCTTTTTCCTATGGTGGAAAGGAGAAAGTGTGGTATGGGTTGAACTGTAAACAGATATTTGCCCTTTTTCAGTTACAAAGAGGTTTAAACGTGGTTCAGAGAGATTTGGGGTTTGTTGTCTTGTGCTGTCACATGTCAAACTGATGCAGACCAGGCCTGTCTGTTTGCCCCACTTGGCCAAAATTTGCAGCAACTCAGTGATGAGACGTCTCGCTATTAGTCCACGCCATCTGGGGGTTGCTTTAATTGTTTGAATGAAGATTGTTGGTCATGGTAATATGTAATTAGAGTAATACTATGACATGGTAGCAGGCCTAACAAGAAACATTTAACTTTCCTCCATGTCAGATGGTTGAATATTTTGTCTGCGATTCATAACCCTGTCATGAATAAATACATAAACATGTTGGAACTAGCATACAAGGAGAAATTTTTGGGTAAGATTGAGCAGAAATTTTGGGTGGAGGGGAGGGGGGGTTGGTAAAAAAAGAAAGTGCTATGTATTTGACTACTGTTTGTGTTTGTGTGGACAGGCACTTGCCTTGATAGAACTGTTCAACGCACCACAGGGACGCTACAAGCAGGACGTCTATCTGCTGCCAAAGAAGATGGGTGAGTGGGGACACTGATTCAGTTTGTAACAGAAAGTCTGTCACAGGTCATGGAAATCCTGGAAAGTCATGGAATTTGAAAACATAATTTAACACAGTTGGAAAATCATGGAATTATGGTCGAAGTGATGAAAAGCAGACATTGCATTAGAATATATCAAAGCTTTCAAAAAATAAAAAGTTTAAGTCTTGCTCTCAGCGCCTGGGAAACCAGCTGAAAAGAAACTGAGATTGAGTTGACTTCGGTGAGAATGACTTCTGAGATTCTGCCACACCTCAGTGTATTTTTTTTTTTTTTTTTTTTTTTACCTTGTTTTCTTTTTTCTAGTTGTTTTGGGTAGGTGATTGTCATAGAAAATGTATCTTGGCGGTCTTTTTTCAAAGAATGAAAACAGTTTGTTAAAACTGCAGTGTGTTAGAACAACTTATTTCAATAGTTATGATTTGTTACTTGCTTGTCCTTCCCTCTTGTGTCGCCAGTTTGAGAAGCATGTACCTGTACCTGCAAAGAAGTGTCATTTGTTGGAAAGTCCGCGTTTGGTGTCAGATTGTACCATGTCAAAGTGGGTGCAAACTAGGCTTATCAGTTTGCTCTTCATGCTAAATTTTGCAGCAAACATAGTACTAAGACCAAATAGTTTCTTTACTCAGGATCAAGTGTTGAACTTGCTTGAATATTTCAGTAGTTTCATACTGCTTTCCCCAGCAGAATTGAATGATACAACAAAGTGTTGGATTAAAACCACTGAAATATTCAAGCGGGTTCCAATCTTTTGAAATTTGCTTCTGTTTGTAATCAGAATCAGAAACCCTGTACCAAAAGCATGAGTGGATGTTCCAGTGATGGGAAGATGTATTTTTGTACTGTGTAGGACAGCCAGGCAGCATGTGCAGCTGTAATGTTGTGTGTGGTGTATGATTATAACATTAACAGTAAGTTTATTTATGTAGCGCTTAACCAAATGATTTGGCTTTGAAGGCATTACAGTACAACAGTTCCAATAAAGATATCATCCATCAGAACATGCAGATTGGCCTAACGAAGTGAGCATTCGGCAAACATCAATTATGACAAGACATCACATGAAAATTACATACTAAGCTCAGTGTCTGAAGCAAACTTCTTCTCGTTCATCAGATTGAAGCAAACTATACATGTATGCCTGCACACATGTAATGATAATTATTATTGTTTTAAACTTTGATAACTTAACATTGTGCTGCGGGGTGTGCAGATGAGTATGTGGCCAGTCTACACCTGCCCACCTTTGACGCCCACCTGACAGAGCTGACTGACGACCAGGCCAAGTACCTGGGGCTCAACAAGGCTGGCCCCTTCAAGCCCAACTACTATAGGTGGGTCAGGCACTGTACACCTGTCAACTCCTCTGAGATTGTTCCCCACCCACCCCCTCCGCCCCGTACCCGCCACCTCCCCCCAGTGCAATTACCCCACACATTTGCCTTTGATTCTGCATTTGATGATGATAAAAACACAACAGACCAGTTGGAACTGAAGTGGTTGCGTTGCTGCTTTGTGCAGTTTACAGTGCAGGGGAAGCAATGCAGTTTGTGTGTTTGGCCATTGCTGTCTTCAGAGCAACCAGTCTAGTAACTGAAGAGCCTTGATGAAGAAATGTATGTATTATGCTGATCGTAGTCCTGATCCAGACAGCTTCTACTGCTTGTCAAACAGAGGGGAGACAGAGTGACAGGACGCCCTGTGTGTGTGCACATTTTCTTCTCTTTTTTTTTTCTTCTTTTTTTTTTTCCTTTTTTTTTTTCCAACAGTGAACAAGCCTATCACTTTAGATATGTTGATGGACATCATGATATTCAGGGAAAGAAGAAACGACAGCACATATTTGGTACTGTGAAAACTTAATTGCATGGTTGAGCGGCAAGTTGACTGTGTTCAGTGTGCCATATACATTATTGACCCGTCAGTGTTTGTCTGCCCCACCTCCCCACACCCACACACCCACATCCATCACTGAGCCACCCAAGCCCCCTTCCTGCTCTTGTGTATGTGTGCATGTCAGTTCATTTCACTACAGGTTTGTAACTTTGTTTCTGGACAGATGTGTATATCAGTTTTGCTCTTAGTTGAATGTTTTTTCAATTAATGAAAATTGATTTCTCCAATTTTTTTTTTTCCTTTCTTGTTTTTCAAAAGGATTCCATCCACCTGTACCGAGAGACCAGTGGGAAGTTTTTAGTCATCAAAAAAGCCAGTTTTCCAATAGAATGACATGTTTATGTTCACATTACAACATTAAAGGTCCATACATATGTGTATTATATGTATATATGTGCGTGTCTATTCCATGGTCATTGATGCAGCACAAGACTGTTTCATGCAAGAAAATGATCAACCAGTGATTCGCTTTACTTCATTATGATGGCGATTTTAATATGGCAGTTTTGTGTTCCAGGCTATTTTGGTTTTTTTCTTCCAGCTGCCAGTGCTAAGATTTTTTTCTTTTCTTTTTTTTTCCTGTGTTACAAAACTATTAATTTACATTTCCTACATGGGCCAGAAGTCAAGTTCATAATGGTATGTTTCCAACTGCATTTAGCAAATGCATTCAGAGTGGCCAGCTAATAGGTTGTTGGTGTTTTTGTTGTGCTGTTCACCTGTTGCCTAACAAGATGGATGTGTGCTGTGTGTTGCAGATACTAGTACACTTAGCTGTCCTCACAAGCCTCCAGAGTTGTCTGTCAAGGGGAGGAAACACATGGTTGCTCTTGCCTGGTCCTTCTCTACCCAGCATTCCAAGTTCAAGATGAAGCGCTTGTCGACAGTGTAGATCAACCATCGCTGTACCACTCCCCCTCACAGTCTTCGTTTCTTCCACCCTCCCTCCTTCCCTGACTCCCACCAAAATTTCTTGCTGAACTATATGGGACAGTATTGTTTGTGGTTTTGAAAGAGATGGGGAAAAAAGTCATTTTTAATGTCCATTCTCTCACCCTCCGCCATTTTTGTCTCTTTTAGCCAACTTGGCTGCCATCGCCAGTGCACGCATCTTTCAGTCCTTCCTAAAAATTACTTTCCCCCACAGAATCAAGCACAAAGGTGGTTGGGTTTTGTTTTTGTTGCTTCTTTTTGGTTGGTTTGTTTTTGTTCAAAAACAACTACTAAAGGTTGTTATGTTGCTGTGACTTCTGTTGCAGCAAGAAATGATTTTCCCCCCGTTCGTTTAATTTTTCTCTGTAGTTTCTTGTAACCAGGAACCAAATTTATTTTCCCCTGCACAGGAACTGATGGTTCAGTTCAGGAATGAAATGAAAACATTTTGCTGATTTAAAATGTTACTGAATGTTTCAAACTCTAATGCAGTTCAGGAGTGAAAACTATAAATGTTGCTGATTTCAATATTGATCGATTGTTTGAGAGTTGTGTCATGTTGGTCATGGCATGAACGAGCTCTGTGGGTGGGGGATCTGTTACCTGAACGAATATATAGCTTTCAGATTGTCATTCAGCAATCTATACATGTGTTAACATCATCTGTGCAAAATGATTGTTCATATTGTGCGTCACATGATTAGTTTACTGTGTGTGTACAGTTCCAAGTTTCAGTTCTGTGTTTTCATCATCATCATGATGCTGCAGTATCATTTAGCCAGATGAGGTTAGCCAACAGCAAGCACCCCCATTCTTCCTGCCTGGCCCACACCTGCCACCTGTTCTAAAGGTGGCCCTTTCAGTCAGCTCAAACTATGGTTAGGATGGATACACATTTGGAGTCCTCATGCAAACATAAAGAAAAAACATCATTTTTTCTAGGGGACTGTTTCGTCATCAGCTGATGTCTCTTTCAGCTCAGAGGGTTTTTGGGGGGAGAGTATGTCATCTTTTTTTTTTCTCCTCCCTTAGTTCATTGAGCATTCTACAAACTGCAAGAAATTGTGAATGGACAGCTTAAAAGTGAGGTTGTTTTATTTTATTGTTGTGCAAGAAATGTGATCATCATTTTTAAGTCACCTGCAAAACAGCAGAAGAGAGTGAAATGATTTCTATTTGCATCTCTATATTGTTGGAAGTTGGTGATAGAGATTGCCCGACTTGTCAGGGTAACTTTTCTGATGGTGATACATTAGGTCATCCAGCCAAACTTCAAGTGTTTTTGTCCATCAGCCTATTTCCTAAGCCAACAACAACAAAAAGTAAACTCTTACATAAATTGGCAATAAACATTTTTTCTTCCTCTATTTTCCAACTAGCAGAAAAGACCTTGCTGGTCCTGTGACATGTGCTGTTCATATCAACGGTTGCGTGCTCAATTCCCAAAAAATGTTTGGGCTTCCAAACTATGGGAAAGATGCATGAAATTCTTAAGTCAGCTAACTATTCAGCAGTCACAAAGAGCTCAAACCATTTTCACATAGGAAGATGTTGAAAAATCAAACTGTAGGATGATGTCTGAGATGTGACAGATCTCCTTTTGGGAGGTGAACAACTTCATTAGTGAGGAGGTTGTGCTTCATTTTTTTTTTTTGAATGTCTCATTGTTCCCAACACAAACAGACTAGTGTAGGCAGCTAAAGTCATCATTGTTGCTTTCAGAATTAATATCACTGGTTATCATGGACTCCATCATCAAGACCTTTTAGTTTAATAGCATGCCGGTGCTTGGGCGATTGAACTGAGACCTGCAAAATTGTCATTTCTTTAGAAGTGTGTTGGCATACTTATGATCTTTGCAGACTTTTCTTTTTTTCTATTTTGATGTGTCATCTTTTCTTCATGTATTCTTCATAGAAATGGACCTCACATGTACCTCATTTGTGTCGTTTTCTCTTTTTTCCTTTTTTCAACTGTAGAGAGGACTTTGTACAGTTCGTAGTTAATGGCATGTGTATATAGACAGGAGTTGTGGTTGTGGGTATGTTTTCATTCTTTATACTTCCTTTTTTTCCTCCAGTTTCAAGTTTTACTGTCCTGTTCATGTAGTTAACTGTGGATGTCAAAATCAGTTGCAACAAGACGACTGATCAGTGAAGTCTTCAGCTGCCAAGTTTCGATTCCTCTGCCACATTTTAGTGGTGTGTGGTAGAAAAGGGGGGAGGGAGAGAAAAACCCTTCCCCCTACTTTTGTCCATCCATGACAGTTGTAGAAAACTCTGCCCTGCTCACAGATACCAGAAGTTTTCCATAACCACTGTGTCAGTATCTTTCGGGTACATGTGGTTGTTTTATTCAAATTGCAACAAGCACGGGGAAATACACATTTTGATAAAATGGGAGGTATGTGTATCATGGATTTTTTTTAGGTCGAGTTTTAAAACAACCTGCATTTTTATGCCTTCTTCTGATAGAATGTTTTTACCTTCATTTCCTTGTGGGCTTGGTTTTGTAGTTGAATACGTAAAATTCTTCACCTTTCAGCTAGGCATGTGAAGTTTGGTTTTGTAGTTGAATCTTCACCTCTCAGCTAAGCATATGAACTAATGAAGGGAGAAAATTGGTAATCTGTTGTTTTTTTTCTGATGGTTTTGTTGTCGTGTTGGTTCGGGTGTCAAGTAAATTGCTTTTGAGCCTGTGTCACCACTTTTAAGAAATTCCCTTGAGTAAGTGGACATCTTAAAATTCAGAAATTTTCCCATTCACCCGTTTCTTTGCTGGTAAGTTGTTTGTGCAGCTTGTCTTTCAACTCTCATGCCGATTGCTTATCATTCATTTGAGTTGAGGATCGTCTTGTTGCATCGAGACCAGAGGTGTCTGGTCAGTTTTGTAACCTGTGCAATCTATGGCACTTCTCAAACTGAATTATTTTGATATTGTGGATACCAACATTATTGTTATGATTACGTTGTCATCACATACATGCACTGGATTGGCTAGGATCGTGTCAGACTTTACGAACTATGCACTCAGTTTCTTGGCTTTGTTTGACTGCTTGAAATGAGAGGTAGCAAGTAGGTCTTTTGTTGTGTAATAGCAGTAAATCTGGATCCATGTCCCCACCACTATCTTTTTGTGTGAAAAAAAATATAGTCCCCGCTTGGTCTCACCAATGTTTTATAGACTATTTAGCATGGGAGACTTCAAAATGAGATACTCAAAATCATGTGAAACCCATAAACAAATTTCCAGTCAGTTGATCCTTGCATTATGTGATGAGAGCCATGAAGGTTAACTTTCTTCTTTACTTTTTTTTCCTTTTCTAATTCAGTTAGTATCTCACCCCATCTTTACATCTAAGTGTGACTGTATATATACACATATACTTTGTATAACCAGAGTGTTATTCTAAAATATGAAAGGAAGATTAAGCTGGAAGAAGTATTTTTTTATTTTGTTATTAGTGAGGACGAAGCAGTGAAATGGTAATTAGAAAATACTTTAGTTCAAATGGTTGTTCTCTTTGCTCCTTCACCCACACACAAAACAGTGTTAGCAAACCTGTTGATACTAAATGCATATCACATGCCACATGGACTTTTATAGCAAAAGTTAAACTTTTTCTTGTAATTTTTTTCCCTCTTGTGTTGTTGCATGAAGCTTTGTGAGATTGTATTTCTTTGTTAATTGCAATTTTGGGTCGTCTTAAAATTTGGCAGTATATCTGATGCAACCACATTTAAACACAGCTGTACATGATCACAGCTGTACATAAAGTTAAGATTTTATGTGTGTGTGTGTTTTTCTTTTTAATTATTCTTTCTAATGATCTTAGATTTTTTTTATGCATGCATCTGGAAGCACACACAATAATGGAAAGAATATCTCAAAAGGTTAGTTATTACAAAACGGCACGTGATATCATGCATCATTTTAAACTAAGAGTTGTGTTCATTGTTATGTCAGCTGTAGAAGCAAGATTGGTGCAACTTATTTATACAGCTGTAGTCATGTGGAGAGGTGGAGCCAGAATAAACTGTTAATCATGGGTACAGCTCTTTTGTGTGCGTGCGTGCGTGTGTGTGTGTTGCAGGCATTTACATCTTCTAGTTTTCCTGTCAGTGTTTTGCAGGGATTCAAACAATCAAAAACTTTTATCTCCCTGCGCTGTTACAATAAAATTTAAAACAGGTCTTTTTAACGGATTCAGTCACCAAACTTGAGAAATTGTACCCCCCATTCGCTATTCCATGTACTGAGAAAAAATGTTTTAACTATAAATCTGCAGTGGTCTTTTGGCGGTTTAAATTTAGCACTCTGAATAATTTGGAGCTGATTTATAAATAAACAATGTTTTTGATTCACTCTTTATTTCAAGAGCAGTTACAAAATATGTACATCTGAGTGATTCTGAGTTATTAAAAAAAAAAGAAAGTTTGAATCATGTTTCAGATAACATCATTTCTCTTCCTCCATGAGGGTGGGGGAAAGGGGAGGACAAAGGTGCCACCAACATCAAAAATACTTAAAGACTACGAGAAAATAATTCAAGAAAGGCCCATTTTTCACAGCCACAATATAATTTTTGTTCTTATGCTTCATGGTTCTTCAAACCAAGTGAAAAAAGTCATGTATCTCAAGAAACGGTGTGGAATACTTTACGAGTTCTTTTAACCCACAAAAGACCAGGTGAGCTGGATCCAATCTTCATTTTTTTTTTAGTAGCTATAATAGCTATGAAAACTTATCACTATACAATGAAATGTAATCATACAATCTTCAGACTGCCTGGAACATAAATTCCTCATGGAAACAGTTCTTTATTTTAGTCATACATCAGTTAACAGAAAAAGGTTACCTGTTATCACACAAGTTAATGTACCATAAAATTTGTTCTATGAGTCGCAATTTTTCCCCCAAACCTTGACCCCTGCTACTGAAATAATGGTGCAGCTTGTTTATTGATTTTTCCCTATGTGGGTTTTCCAATGATGCGTTCAGGTCAAATTAAGTTGTTGCCGTCAGTCTCCAGTCTATTTTTAGATTCACATTCTGTTTCAAAACTGGTTTTGACTCTTCGTGAACTAAAAACTCACTGCAAGTGTGCTACTGATAACTGTTTACGCTTTTTCCTCTAAATTTACACATCACCTTTACACACATGAAACATTCAGTTGATCACCCTTGTTCAGACAACTTCCATCAGGCCAAAAGAATGACGCAATGCTTAAGATGCAGCTTTCAAATTGAAGGTGATTGATCTGGCTATTGAAAAGGAAAACCGAGCTACTGCCTATGAACTTGGAGTGAATGAATTCTGTTGTTCAATTCCAACACTGAAGACGAAGCTTTCAGTGGCTTCAGTGGAAATGACAACGATGAATGAATACATGTGACTACCACTAATTGTTAGTGTGTGTGTTAGTGTGTATCTTTGATGTAGTTGTATTTTTATATTTTTGTGTTGCTTTGTCACTGAATTTGTAACTGAAGTTGCGCTTTGCACGCATCTGACAAGTTTGTGTGGCTGTCGAGTTTCTCACTTTTTATGATTAATTTTATGTTTTGCACTTGGTTTTTTGTGCAACATTTGTGCCTTATACACCAGTGCCGCCTGTGAGTGTTTAAATTCCAGTAGTTTTTTTAAATTCAGTGAATGCAACTTGTATAAGTAATGGGCTCAATAGTCCAAATTTTATGGTAATAATTGCAGGTACTCACTGTTTACTGACTTTTCATATTACTGAACTTCAATTCGTGAGCTAAATAATTTAGCTTTAGTAGATGTGAAACCGACCTGTAAAAAATTCCTATCTTTGCCAAAGCTTTCAAAATTTCACTTTTGTTTCTTCCTTAAATCATAGCCTGGGGTGTTGAAGAACAAATGCCAACTTCAATCCACATTGAAAAAAAAAAGAGAGAAATATCTGGTTAGATTTGCAAATCTGTTTGTACTTCATGAGCCCGTATCACAAGATACAAGCTCATATCACATTGTATAACTTGAAACAAGGTAATGAGCAATGAACTTCTTAAAGCCAAATGCATTTGTCAAAACTGGTAAAGATTCACCTTGAAATGGACAACACGTTATATAAAAACAGCCATCCTGACACCATAAAATCTTATTTTATGTGAACACAAGGCAAAGTTATCCTACAACTGAAAACTCTTGTAACTCACCATCAGTTAACAACTGAGTAATCTGGTGTTTTAAAAGGCACACGCGCACACAGATACCATGGGTTGATGTGACTCAATTCCCTAGTCACCCATGCCCTCTCAACAGACCCCTACCACCCCACACAAGTTCACAATACAAAATCCTCACATACAGTCCAAAATGAGATTACCCAGATCCAATATCACCAAAGGAACAAAGTCCAAACATATGAAAAACATTCCACCCACAAAGCACATGATGCAGACTGTCTTCAGTCTCATTGCTGGACTTCCTTCAGCAAAGGATGAGGGTGGTTCAGGGCATGTGTCAAACTGAATGCTGCTGGGCAAATGTTGAGGAGCTTCTCTTCAGCACCTTCTCTGGTTTTGCATCATCTCCAAAGAAACCAACTATAACATCTACACGATATAAAAAAACAAAAACAAAAAAACAGCCTCAATCTCATGGAGGCATCAAAGATTACAGACTCAGAGATGCCAACCCCTGCTGAGTGTTTGTAGAAACAATCAGGAAATTTGGTAGGAACATATTTTTCAGTGTACGTTTGGCAAAACTGCTGTTCCTGCCACTGCTTCTTTACAGCTGACACATCTGTGACACTGTGTCGCTTCCCTGGTCTTTGTTCGTCTGGTTTCTCACAATCGGAATCCATGGCCGACTTCTGTTTCCAGCCGCTTGTCCCTTCCTTTCACTCCACAGCTTAATCCACCAGGCGGAAACGCTGTTTGACCAAGATGCATCTTGATTTAGCCAAGTTATCGCTTGTTAGGGCAAACAATTAAGCTGATTGGTCCACTCAATGCTGTTTCAATGTAAACACACACGCAATTAGCTGAGCATCATCACGTAAGACCAAGGTTAGAAGTGACTGCCCTGGCCTCATGATCAACAGGTCCAGAGTGTCTGGGTAATGTTACAACAGGAAAGCATGTGACCATGTTATGAAGTCGAAAATGAACTCCTCAGGACAATTTTGACGTTGGCGTAACGTTGGAACAAACTGCGATCGAGTGAAATGAAATACAGCGAAATAGTTGGCATCTCTGCAGACTGATAAAACATACACTGAAGCACATCACCAAAGAAATTGGCAATACAACCCCTGACATCTGCCAAGTTAGACTCTCAAGACCAGACCCTAAACCTGCCTTGTTCCAGCTGAAGAAAGCCAAGCGATGAAACTGGAAAGTCACAATGGCACAATTCACGGCCGGGTCTGCAGGTGAAATGTTTTTCTAATATTAAATGGCAAAATAAAGAAAAAAATTGTCATGCCTAGGAAGCCCCTAATGCTCATGTCTGCCCCACCACTTGCTGATCAATGGAAGTAACTTCTATGGCCTGTGTGGCATCTGGCACTTCTGTCTTGAGAAACCCTGGAGCCATGGCCACTTGGATGGCGTTGGCTGCTCCTGCATTCTGGTCAGTGGTAACTTGCCCTATTGATGACACAGACTGGTACATGGACGCTGGGATGGTCACAATTCCTGCAACAGTTTCCAAATCATCAGACATTTCAGTTTGTCCCTTCATCCTCTATCAAACAAATCTAAACTACAATATGTCAGTGAAAAGTGGTAATCATTTTGAACTCTGTAAGTGAAAGTCATTTGGCACATTAAATTCATTTTTTCAGAAAAGAAAAACATCCGTATCAGCTGACCTTACCTTGCTTCATCCTACTGATACCTAACAATTCTCTGATTTTAAATGCAACAAATACAGGAGGCTTCATGCAAACAACTTGCAAATAATTTAAAAGAATTCCCAAGGGAAAAAAGAAAGTCAAGTTGTTATAATCCAACAGGCATGTGCAGCCAAAAGGTTTATCAGTCAAAATAACATACATAATTATATGTACCTGGAATACTACTATGTATAAAGATGGGTTCTATGCATAATGTCAGTCACATCTGTTATACTTTATTCTGACACATGTTGCAAGGTTCAACAAACATCCAGAGCTGCCAAACCCTGAACAGACTGGATAAGAATTGTCTCAACATCAGAGAGGAATATCTGGAAGTTGCAAGGAGTGTTTTCAGTATCACATCCAGTAACTTCTCATCACTCCTTTTCTTTTTTCCAGTTTCAGGGCAACCTGCGTCTGACACACACTTACACATGATGGTGGCAGAAGTGAAGTGGGAAGTTTGCTACCTGAACTCTCAAATGGCTGTATATACAGCAGCTGTGTGCACTTAACAATCGCTAACACTTTTTTTCTTTCATCTTTTCTTTGGCAAGAGAAGGATTTTTTTTTTTTTTTAAGCAAGAGCAAGACAGGAAATCAAATGTAAAAACAATGATAAATTCTGCCAAAAATGGAGTAACCCGTTGGGAGGTCTGCACTACCCTCATAAAATCACACATCAAAATAAAATTTTATTTTTAAGAAGTTTTACAGACATCTGAGAATTAAGGAATAAAAGTCATCTGAAGGATGAGGGGGAAATTCCCTGAAAAAAAATATGCTGAAGGCAAATACAGAAGACAAAGCTAATGAATCTTGGCAGCTGTAATTTGATGGAACCGAGCAAGTAGCAACATACGATGCAACATGCAAATGGTCCATGATAAAGAATGATTTTCAGTATCTTTCTTAATTCTCACTACTACCAGTGATGTCTACACATGGAGTAAGGGACACAATCACACACAACTTTTCACTATTTAAGAGCTTGGACAGGATATTTAAACGAGGGATCTAGACTGACTGTTAAATAGGTATCACATTCGACAGGTGAACAAAACCACCAGGCAATATCCACATTTCTTCCCGTGTTCTTTCCATTCTGTTTCATTCCTTTGACGGAAAAATTGTAAATTTGTTTAAATAACATTCTACATTGTAATATATATACTAGTGTCTACATTTCTTCCCCTGTCAAGAGACGTAGAGAAGGCCAGTCGAAAACTGGAGAGGAAGAAATGTAGCATATATATTACAATGTTATTAACCAATCTGCAACTTTTTCTGTGTCATAAACAGAAAAGTGTATGGGAAAAAATGTGGATATTGCCAACCACCACAAACAAAGAAAGCCTTACCTGATAAACCCCCTAAGGAACCGTCCCCTGTGAGGATGATCTGTGCATTCTGACCGATAGTGGCCCCATTCAAAGCGGTGACAGTGGCCGTCCCATCAGCCATCTCCACAGATACGGGAGTGACCGCCATAGCCCCTTCCTGCTGACTGGCGGCCACATCTGCTAACGTCTGCACAGCTTGTGTGGCCTCATTCTGTCAACAGCAACCAAACCAGGTCAATGCATGTGAACTTCCATCAGGCAAAGGTCAACCATATAATAATTTTCTTTCTTTTTTTCTTTTAAAAAATATTAATACCCACTATCACTGTGTATCAACAGCAGCCTCAACAGGAAAGGTTACATTCTATAGTACATAGCACTCACTGATACAATACTGAAGACTGATGACACACAAGTGAATTCATAATTATATAACCCTCTCTTCTGAAACAAGATCTGGTCAAATTAAAATAAGCACACAATCACAGCTTCAAAAGTACATGAGTAAAGTGCCCACAAAATAATTTTATGTTCAGAAGAATCATGCTCCCCATCACCTGGGTCCACGGAGTGAATAATCAAATTCTCAACTTGGGAAACTGAAAGAAGGTGAAGGGGGTGAAGAGAAAAGTGGAGAGAGAAAGGAGATACAGGGGAAAGGGACAGAAGAAGACCTAGCATGGTGGAGGTGATCAGAGGGGTTAAAATGTCATTATGTGCCAACCAAAAAAAAAAAAAAAAAAAAAAAACCCGCTGCTTTCACTGTTTCAGTGCTTTTCCTCTGATTTCATTTATTCATTCATTCTCTTCATTATTGCCTGGAACTAAAAGACAGAGTGTGACCAGCTGCCGTGGCGAAGTGGTTCCTGTCGCCAACTGACGACTGGGAGGATGTGGGTTCGAATCCCAGCAGAGGTGGGTTTTTCGGCCTGCGGCTGGCTCTTACCCACAATTGAGTGTGCTATGGGCTTAAATGGGGAGACTGGGACCACACAGTCGAGTATCATCCACTTCACGGATGCGTCTTTGAGTGTGTTGCTCTAATTACCTGACCAACATTACAAGTGTTTGTATCTCTCAGGCCTGGTTGATGCCGGGATATCATTATGACAGGAAGCACAGAGTACAGCCTTGTCACGTAGTCCCAAACCAAAATGGACCTCCACAGTAACATTGTCACCATCATGGTCATCCTCCTTCTCCTTCATCATCATCAATATAAAAACAAGAAAAAGTCCTAAAGTCTGTGGCCTTTCATGCCCTGCTGTCATTGTGACCTCAGTTTCGAAACACCTCCACTTCTGTGCTTGGGGAGAGTCCTGTCAATGTCTTCAGTGTCGGCAGATTCATGGGTGGTTGTTGTTGGAGGGACATGGTGGCAGTCACTACTCTGGAGGGGACATTCACTAAGTCTGGCTCCTCAACTAAACCATTATTGTCATTAGTAGGGGGCTTAGTAGATGGCATCCTAAGTATGTTAAATCAGAACAGGCACCACTGAACACCACCGACTCGGCAGCAGTGCAGGGTCTCCTCTGGTGTGTGGCCTGCGACTTAACATCGATGGTTCCCTGTGGACTGCCAACGCTGGGGCTGTGACGGACAAACCCGGGTGTGGCTGATATGGGGGACTCAGAATGAGCAGTGTGGGAGTAATGCCCCTGAAACGGTGCAGATGACGGGAAAAAAAAAAAAAAAGACAGTGTGTGTGTGTATGTGTGTGTGTGTGTGAACATGCATGCATGCGAAATGTCTTCTTTGCAAATTAACAGCCTGTCCTGTTATCATTGTAAAATTATCACCTAGACAGCCAGTCTTTTCATCTTCAGTGAAGAATAAACATATTATATACAGACCAGACCTACAGTCTTCAAAACTGAGTAATTAGAAAAAGGGAGTTAGAAAAGAAAGAAAAAAGAAAAAAAGAATGAGGGAAATATGACAAAACAGGGGAAAAAAAGGAAAAAGGGGATGGGTTGGGTGGAGGGAGGAGAATCTCTCTCTCTCTCTCACACACACACATAATAACAATAATAATCAAAAATATAAATACTAAATCCTTAAGTTCATTTGCAACTGCATTCTCATACAAACTTGCAACATTATTTCTCTTCTGCAGAAGACGAAAGAAAAAAAAAACACTCAAAGAACAAAGTAGTTAAATGTACACAGGAAAGCATCTGCTAATGTGCTCATTCTATCATTCGGAGTGACAAGTTTCATTTGGACTTTGGGCTGTTGTTTGGGCATTTCTTTGTTATTGCTTCTTTTCTTTTTTCTTTTTTTTAATACCAATGAAGCAAAGTATCATTTTACTGGGCAGGAAGCTACAGGTCAGAAAAGTGAAAAGAAAAATCAGTTGTCACCTAAAAAATGGGCTGTCATTTCAAAGCAGGTGGTTACTTAAAAATAAAAATAAAATTATAGCTCACTCACTTTAATACTGTTATCACTAAAACAAAATCAAACAGCACTGACCATATTGTTGGATTGACATGCCCATCCATCCACCATCACTCCCTACACACATGCATACACATGACATACAAACTTGCAACATTATTTCTCTTCTGCAGAAGACGAAAGAAAAAAAAAACACTCAAAGAACAAAGTAGTTAAATGTACACAGGAAAGCATCTGCTAATGTGCTCATTCTATCATTCGGAGTGACAAGTTTCATTTGGACTTTGGGCTGTTGTTTGGGCATTTCTTTGTTATTGCTTCTTTTCTTTTTTCTTTTTTTTAATACCAATGAAGCAAAGTATCATTTTACTGGGCAGGAAGCTACAGGTCAGAAAAGTGAAAAGAAAAATCAGTTGTCACCTAAAAAATGGGCTGTCATTTCAAAGTAGGTGGTTACTTAAAAATAAAAATAAAATTATAGCTCACTCATTTTAATACTGTTATCACTAAAACAAAATCAAACAGCACTGACCATATTGTTGGATTGACATGCCCATCCATCCACCATCACTCCCTACACACATGCATACACATGACATGAATTGAAACAGGAAAAAGGTCCAAGAATGATGATGATGATGAAGATATGATGATGATGATGATGATGATGGCCATGAAGCATCTAAAACCAAGAACACGTCTACTTTACAGCATGTCAATTCCACAACTTTTTGTTTACAAAGTCAAAACACACTAGCACATGAAATAAGAGTGAGAGTATATAATCATCATCATCATCACATCAATGATGAAGCATATAAAATGAGGAATATGTCTTGATTTCACAGCACACCAGTTTCAACGTTCTTTAAACTCAACGGACACTTGTCTACAAACAAAAGAATGTGCTCCAAGGATTCAATTTCAAGGAAATGGAAACAACATTCTGGCCTGGCTAAACCCATCTCTTTTCTCCTTTAGGGAGCAAAGGAAGTGTTAGAATGGAAAAGTGCACCTTCCTCCACATTTTATCACAATTCAGAAACAAAAGTGATTTAGCTGTACTTGTAGACAAATCAAGTAACAGACTACGTGAAATGATAGCTTAATTCTGACTGTCATTCAAAACTTATACACTACAAAATTTTGTATTTCACACATATTCAACTTCAGTCAACAAAAGGGCAACAGTTACCCAGTCATAGCTCAAATCAACAATGAGAAATTTGAAAAAGAAACTGTGAACTTGGCCACTGAAAAGTCAGCCCAGAAATGTCTGGCCTTAAGTTAAAGTGTACAAAATGCTTTCAACTAAAATCAAGAGTCAACAAGTTTGATTTTCATTTTCACAGCCATCACACTATAACTAGTATAAGTGAGAAATATATGTTGTCAGAAATTTAAAAAATAATACAATACAATACATTAACTATTTTACTAACTTTACTCACATCTTTATCCCTTTTTGGGTGTTTTGTCCAGAGATGCCAACCTCTGTCAAGTGTTTGCAGGAACAATCAGGAAATTTGGTAGGAACATTTTGAATTTGCTTGGAATACTTGGACTCAAAGCCACATCAGCAAATGTATGTTTTATCCACAAGGCATGCAAACACTTGGGTCTACTGCAACACGGTATAACTGCTTACTGGAGGCTGTTTGTAATTGTTAATGTTGAACTTGCACAACGTACAATGAGCATGTGAGTTCCACAAAATGGAGTGATGCATGGATATTTTTCAGTGTACATTTGGTGAAACTTCTATTCCCACCACTGCTTCTTTGCAGCTGATACATCTATGGCACTGTGTCGCTTCCCTGGTCTTTATTCGTCTTGTTTCTCACAGAATCTATGGCTGACTTTTTTTGTTTGGAGCCGCTTGATTCTTCCTTGCACTCCATAGCTGCTGCTTCTTCTTCTGCATTCCCCAGGTCATGCTGTCAGATGGTCAATCCAGTCTGCAGCGCGAAGTCCGCTGTCCTCCGAGGTGCATTAGGTGGCCCCCAGAGCTTCTCTTGGAGTTCCACCACACAGAGCCAGGTTTCCCTCCCCAGTGCACCAAAAGTTAGGCAGAACTCTAGCAAGTGCTCTGGTGCCTGTGAACCCATGCCGCATGGGCATTCATCAGTAGGGAACAGTCTCAGTCTCTACAGGTGTGAAAGGAGCCTATAATGTCCAGTTCTCAGTCGGAAGAGGACTACTTGCTGTGCTCTGTTTAAAGTCCAGAGAGCATCCTCCTCCAATCCAGCTTAACTCTTTCCATACAAACGGCAAAAGAGACGACGTTAACAGCGTTTAACCCCAATTACCATCATCAAAATAGTGCAAGCGGAAAGCTCTTATACTGAAGAGGTGAATGTTGACAAAGAATACCACAATTCTGACGACGGAAGCTAAATGTTGGGTCATTCAGACACCCACTGGACATCCGAGGGGTCTGTGTAGAGGAGAAGAGAGGACTGGCCGTACTGAGTGAGTTAATGTTTGTTTCTCCACTGCTCCTTAAACTGGCTCTTCAGGATTGCTCATACTTCTTTATAGGGTGGACAGTCTGTTCCATTTTGCTGCCCACCTTTGAGAGCCTGTCAGCCTCCTCATTTCCGCTAACTCCACAGTGCGATGGGATCCACTGGAGGATCAGCGCTGTCCTCTGGTTCAATGTCCCTGTGCCTGCTTGATGTCTCGCAGGATCTGGCTTTCTTTTCCTGCAAGGAGACTCTGCAGCACTGATTTGCAGTCCATCAGTTTGACTATGTGCATAGGCAGATCTCTGGAATTCAGAGTCTGTGCTGCATGAAGCAGTGCACAAGCCTCCGCACTTAGTTTTTGGACAACTTTGTGACACGGCTGCTATCCGGGAATCTAATGAAAAGACCCCAGTCACCAATTTTTACAGCACTCTCAGCAGAACCATCTGTGTAGACATGAGTCCATCTGTCACATGAATAGTCTCGGTCCAACACCTCGAGGGTTAAGTTCCTCAGTTCTGCATCGATGTGGCTATCCTTCCTGCCTACTCCAGGAACATGGAGGACTATGTTCAGCTTATCTGACTGCACTGCCCTCATGATCAATAGGTCTAGAGCGTCTGGGTAATGTTACAACAGGAAAGCATGTGACCATGTTACGTTGTCAAAAATGAACTTGTTGGAACAATTTTGACGCTGGCATAACGTCGAAACAAACTGTGATTGAGCACAACAAAACACAGTGAAATTGTAAAAGTTGGCATCTCTGTCCATTTGTTCATTTACATTAGTAATAAATGCTGTAACAATAACAACTGCAGCAGAATCTTTGTATGACAATCTTGACAAGTTCATGTAAAACAAAGACAGACTTATAAAACTTGGAAAATAAACAAAAGCAATTACAGTGAGTTTCTGTTAATGTAAACAAAAGTGATTATGGTAAGTTTCTGTTAATGTATTATACGGAAATATATGTAGAAAAGGAATGAATGTCTAAACTGAAGACTTAATAAAAACTGGTGGGTGGACTGACACACATACACACACACACTCCAAAACTGACCTGCTGCGGCGGACTAACGGTCTGCACAACGGTTGCGTGACTTCCATCAGCCAAAGTGATGATGTTATTGTTAGCTGCGTGCGAGCCAGTGTCAATGTGGATGATGGACACAGTGCCATCAGGGTTGGTGATTGTCTGAACCACAGTGCCGTTGAAGTGGGGAGCTGGCTGCTGGGTGGCCACTGTGGCTTCATCACTGAACACATGTAACAGGTCTTCCCGACCGTGGTGCTTGTAACAGTTTTTCACAATTGTGCGCAGCGCTTCCGTCCACGATACCTGCAGGGCGGGAAAAAAGTGAGAGATACATGTTCATTAGAAAAACGAGCTTTCGATTTATTTTCCTCAATCTGTGTCCTTTTTTTTTTTTTTTTTTTTTTTGTTCAACTTCCTCCCCCCCCCCCCCCCCCCAACCCCCCTATAAACTTCAAAATGACACAAGACACTGACACATAAAACACATACAACATACATTATGATACACCAAAAAATAATATTTTTATTCAGTTATTTTTTTACTTATCTTTATCTAAAAATAAATGTCTATTACAGAAGGCTGAGGATGCTGTCTCTTAAACACTCACTGGTACAAAGCAGAGGCTGCAGACTCCAACGGTACATTTTAGGTAATGATAAAGGTAGCCTACATTCCATGCAAAGTTATCCCTTGGATTCTAGGATGAGAGAGCAGGTATAGTGGTAAGCAATACCTACTGTATCAACCACAAAAAGTAAAGTTCAGGAAAAACAAGTATGACCTGGTCATTGAAGTAGAAAAGAGTTAAAACTGTTACTTAGAAATTTAAACTTTTTGATACTGTTTTATCTTGAACCAGGCTGTAATCATATAAAGACAGTGTGAACGATGGAAGTTATTTTTTGGTATTGTTTAATCGTAAATTGGGCTGTAATTGTATAAAGACAATATGAATGATGGAATTATTATTCGAAGGGCATGGGCTAAAATGCAATTGCTATGACTGTTCAGTATTACATAATTATATGGATTATAACGAATGTAAGTTAAAAACAAAACAAAAAATCCAAGAACATTTTGAGTGAGATTATTTTCCTTTTCTTAGCAGCAATATTTATCACTGGTTTACTGATCACTGCCATCGCCAAAGTGAGCCACAATGTGCACTTAAAGTGTCATGCCAAACAACACCGCCTGCTTTGTGACATTCTCACCACTAGTATTCATACTGTCCTGAGAATTTCTGCACTGCTGAAATCAGTGGAAAGTAACGTAGAAAGATTTTGAAGTACTGTTGCTCTTTATTCTTTTACTTCAGAGACATTGTTCCCATTTATGCTTACTTTTACTTCTTTAATACTTGGCAAGACATAAATATGAGGAGTTTGTAAATTCAAACTATAATTAATACCATTCCTCCTAAACCCCACCTCCCCAACAATCCCCACCCCCATCCCAAAAACACACACACCCTCCTAAATGTAATGCTTTACATGACAAAAGCTGGGAACAACTCACCCGTTTTTTGTCTTCTTCAGTTCGAGCGTCACTGCGCACATTGGCCCAAGGCAGATCGCCTGGCCACCACGGAGGTCGACATTCTGTCTTGCCCCAGCCTGGTTTGCTGCGTCCCGTTGAGTATTTCAGCATCTCTGGTATGAAGTTTCTTAACTGAGCCTGCAATACATAACACAAGACTCTCACTCTTTGTTGTTGTTGTTGTTGTTTTAAGTTAGGAGACACAATCCTTTTGATATCTTTGAAACTGTAAACTGAATTTGACATTGCTGCTTATCATCCAGATGACCATGCAGCCATATGAGGACTGCTCAACTACATAAAAAATTAATAATAACAAGTTAAACACAAAACTGACTCAATGAGATTCAAAAGAAAACAAACACTATAATGGAGAACTGAAACCTGAAATAATGAGATACCATTAATAAGAATACATAGTAGAAAGAACAAAATCTTTCACCTGACAATCTAAAAACAACACTGTCCTTCTGGATACAGGACAGCCTACACGAAAATGTGCATGCACAATCACCAAAAAATTACTTATATTCAAGAAGCAGTGCGAACCAAGCTATATTTGATCAACTAACAATAAAAAGCTTCATTTCATTTTTTTATAAACTGATAAAGGTCTTGAACAAGAAAGACTGAAAAACCAACACTGGTGTGTTGATATAAGGCAGTGAGAATATTTGAGAAAAGGAAAACGAGGTGCAAATACCAAGTGATTCAACACCACAAGGAATCTTTATACTTGTGACATCAGACAATGATATTTGGTTTAAAACCTATTTTATAATAAAAAGACCAAAACAAGCTGTTATCCAGGTAAGTTTTTCTTACCCTATATCATTTTTATGAACTCATCCACAACTGATCTTTTTTTTCAATTATGCATAATTTAGTACACCTGTAAATATAATTCAATGACACTGTAACAGGTAACTGACATAGATAACACTTAAACAGCTAATCAAAATGTTAAATGCACACAGACACAGACAAACAGACACACACAACCTTTTTCTTTAAAAATGCATGCCCATATCATCACAACTGTAATAGTTGAAATGGAATATATCTCACCTGTAACATCAACAACAAAACAAAAACAACTCTTCAGGTCTTAGCCTGTTGGCCTTACTTCAGAATATCAGTCCATACTGAGCAATTTCCTGGCCTCATTTGCAACTTCTTGCACTTTTTACAGTGTAGAAGGACACACACATAAAAACAGATCAGCAGATCCGATTCATATTCACACACACACAGACACACACACAGACACACAAACACACACACACAGAACAGTCACCACTAACTTTCAGTTTTCAAAGTCTGTAATGCACCCACATGTCCCTCCCCATCCACACACTCACACACGCACATGCACACCACCACATACTTGAGTCATTTTGTCAATGGGAGTAGGAATGCCATCAATCACAAGGGCAGGAAGTTCATGTAAGTGGGCAGCATCTGCCTGATTCTGAGGTGCTTGCTCCTGAAGTGACGTTTCCAACTCCTGCATGATTCCTTGTCGACAGCTTCGTATCTGAAAGTGAAACAAACAATCTGTATTCTGAACTGATTTATGCAAGCTAACACAATTATATTCACACTGGTTTTCTTCTCTTTTTTTTGTTCAAATTAACAAGAATAATAGTGATCCTCTGACCTAACTATCAATTATTAACTTCTAACAAAAAGAAAAAAAATTAAGTCAGTATTCAAGGGCGATCAGATGTCACTATCATCAATATGAACTTCACATGCAGTAAGTTGTGTAACTATCACTGTAAAATGATCACTATCAACTGAACACACTAATGCACTTCCAAAGAACTATGTGGTGAAAGTGTCTACTGCTCCATGTGCCAGATTAACCCACTTTTCTAGTTTTCTTTCCTGATTTCTATTATTCTTCTCTTGATACCCATTTTCCAGACATTTTTTCTTAGCCTGAAATATCAACTGAGAATTTTTTTTTGTTTTTTAAAAGCACATTCTTTGCTGGTTGTTAAAACAGAAACAATCATTAAAAACTAGTTTTCAGTGTCCCTCAGCCAGAAATATTGCTTGCAAAAAAAATCTAAATCTGAAGTAAAGTCATAGCTATAATGATAGAAGAATATAACAACAACAACAATAAGAATAATAATATAATCTTTAAGAATGTAGCAATACTCACCACAGTCTCGAGTGGCTGAGAGCCAAAAACCTTGAAAGTGGAACTGGACTGGTTGTTGGGTCTGCCAGGTGTGCAACACAACACAACCGCCTGCTGCCCCACCCGTGTTGTGTACTCATCTATTGTACTCTTCAATTTTCTGTGGGGAAAACAAAATATCAATGTCATCAGATCTACTTTTGCTATCTTGGATCATTTGTGCCAGACTTGCTTTGAAATAGGCTGTATCTAGGTGATGAAAAGCTAACAGTCGTTACACAACAAGACTTCTCTCATATTTTCTTTTTAAAGAAAAAGTGGGGGGAGTGTGCTGGGGGTGGGTGGGGGGAAGGGGGGGGGGGCAATACTTTTGGTGATATTGTCAATATGATTATGACAATGGTCTAAACGTCTTTGTCACAGTAACATTTGTGTTTTTGACTTCAAGAAGGCGTTTGACAGGGTATGGCACGCTGCCTTATGTGCCACCATGCACAAATTCAACTTCAGTGAAGACATCATCCAAGCCATACAGAACCTATACGAAAGAGCAACCAGTGCAGTCCTCTTCAATGGTAGCACGGGTAACTGGTTTAGAACCACGGTCGGAGTCAGACAGGGCTGTCTACTCTCTCCCACTCTCTTCAACCTCTTTCTTGAAAGGATCATGACTGACGCCCTGGAAGATCATGTGGGAACTGTCAGCATTGGAGGCAGAGTCATCACCAACCTGCACTTTGCCGATGACATTGATGGCCTGGCAGGAGAAGAGAAAGAACTCCAAGAACTCGTGCACAAACTTGACAAGACATCATCAGCCTACGGCATGGAGATCAGTGCCGAGAAGACCAAGGTTATGACCAACAACAGCCAAGGCGTAACGTCCAACTTGCACGTAAACGGTGAAAAACTGGAAGAAGTCTCCTCCTTCAAATACTTGGGTGCCATTGTGTCAGACGAGGGTTCGAAACCAGAGGTCCTGTCCAGAATCGCGCAGACTACTGCCGCACTGAGTCGATTGAAGACTATATGGAAGGACAAAAAGATCTCCCTCTCGTCCAAAATCAGACTAATGCGCTCCCTCATCTTCTCAATATTTCTATATGCTTGCGAATCCTGGACCCTCACTGCAGAACTCCAGAGAAGAATCCAGGCCCTGGAAATGAGATGCTTCCGCAAGATCCTGAACATTACATACAAAGACCACATCACAAATGAGGAAGTGAAAAGAAGAGTCCAAAACGCCATTGGCCCATTCAAAGACCTGCTAACCACAGTGAAGGAACGCAAGCTCCGCTGGTATGGACACGTCACACGATCAGACGGCCTAGCCAAGACCATCCTGCAGGGTACTGTACAAGGAAGGAGGAAGAGAGGCAGACAGAGAAAGCGGTGGGAGGACAACATCAAAGAGTGGACGGGCCTGCCATTTGCCACAACTCAAAGGGCCGCTGAGGACCGAGGCAGGTGGCGCGAGCTGACCAGGCAGTCATCCATGGTGCCCCAACGACCCACCCACGGGTCAAGGGATAGATGAGATGAAGAAAAGTCCTCCTCCTTTGAATAAAATATACACAGAAACCATTTCAGTCTATGTTGAAAAACCTCCCAGAAAGTGTAATTTTACTGTAAACATTTAATATCATAAACCAGCATGGTGTAATACAGGATACATCTGGTAAACATTTCTCTATTTCCATTTAACAATGTCTCACAGGTAATGATAAAATCAACTATGTCGTCTATGCATTTTCTCATGAATGCTCTCACACAAGCTTCAAACATATCTCTATTATATTCCTACTGTTAGACACAAAACAGTACTACTACCATTTACTTTTTTTTTACCAAGATTATATCACAAAGAATATTAACATCAAATGCTGAGTCTACACAATTTACATCTACTTTTCACAAGCCAGCCCCATGTAGCCAGCTAAAGTATTGTTCCCTGCAAACGGGCCTGCCACATGAAGACAACAGAAATATATGAAAAATCCTTCTGATTTTCTTTTAGCTGTAGAAATGACTTTATAACCCTAGATGTAATAATAATATTAAATAAGGCTGAGGAAATGACTGGATTGCTAAATTTGTATGTGAAGCTACATTATATGAAGCCAAATACACCTTACCATACTTCAAAATACTCATGACAGACTGTTAAATGTTACCTAAAAAAATGTTTTATTCTAAAAGTTTTCAAAGTAAATATTTCACCAAGTCTGAACCAAACTAAACAGGTTTCTCAGGGAAGATGGTAAGCTAAGATTCAAAGTGCACCATACACTTAGAACACATTATTCAAAGAATTCATATCAATTTTTAAAATATCATGAAGAAAATTCTAGTTGGACAGATTAAACATTTTATCTAAGACATGTGCAACACATGAAACATAGGTCACACATTTTTATTCTGAAGACCTTTAACTTCCTTTATAAAACTGAGCTTTTTTTTTTTTTTTATTGCTTAAAAAAAGAAAAGAAAAAAAAGGTAGATTACAGTGACACACACTTCTCTGATAGTCAAGCAGACTTGAGACTTTTGAGAAATACAACATATTAAAAAAAAAAAATGTGTACTTGAAGTTGAGCAACTGATTATTGTGTATTCTACATACACTGACAACTAAAAGAACTTTTATCTTACAAATTGTCATCTGCTATACTTTCAGTTTCAATCGGGTGTATGAATTTCCCCACAAATCAATGTCACACTTTCCCTTGTCCAGGTTATAACTTTAAGTTCACCAGTGCCACTACCACAGTACCAGGTCAATTCATCTTGAGAATCAGTTTTGGGAACAATGCCTCAGCTCACTGATGTCTGCTCCAAATGTGAAAATTTGTTGAAATTAGTTAACATAAAATTAATGATTTCCTCACCAAAGTATCATGATTTGTTTATTCCTACAACTAGCGTCCCAGTTCATTAGCTTTTTTCCTTCCCTTTCATTTACAACCAGGATCAATGCTGGACACTTTCTTTAGATGTTTTTGTAGATGTCGGCAGTCACTCTGACAAATCTAACGTAGCAGGCAACTCATGACAAGAGGAATGGAAAGTGCGTAGTTTTTCTTGTGGGGTATTTTTTCCCCCCCAAATTTAATGATTTTCTTGGAATGGATGTGTGGGTTGTTTTTTTAGGGGGGGGGGGGGGGTTATCAATTTTGCTTGTGATCATAGTCTATATAACATGGGTGTATAATACAAGCCAAAATCATACTCTCACTAGAAAATCACATACAGAAACCTACAACTACTATGAATCCATAGAAAAAACATGATCAAACTGGTCAGACTGGCAACCTTGCAAAACTGTTAAAAAAAATTTGTTTAAAACCAATAAAAGAAAGTATCTACAGCTGATATGAATAAGAAAAAAAATGAATGTTCAACTTTTCAACGTAGCATATGAATACCTACCTGAGAAGTCTGGTTTGCTGACGTTTCCTCCGTGATGGGTTTGTCTCAAACTGATGAGGATGGCCTTTCCTTTTTCCTGTGGCAATAGCAGCTGCTGCTGCAATCCCAACTGGACCTGAAAAGGAATAAAATGCAGCTGTAAAAATGAAGTTCCATTTCACCTTAATCTTCAATCCGTACATGAATCTAACTGCTAGAATAGATCTTCAGATGCATCAAACTTTCATATGGATTTTATTCATTTCTTTTTCCATTTCCCCATCTCCTTCCTCTATCCCATTTACAGCAAAGCTCTTTTTTTCCTTCCTTTTTGTTTTCATTCTTTTATTTATTCAATACTTCTAAAGCAGGGTCAACAAGGAATGTTGAACAGATTAGTCAATGTGGCTTGGTCAGTGTCAGTGGCCGTAGACTATGATGACAATGACTCAAAGCCCTCTATCAATATTATTGTGACATCTTACAGCTTTCAAACAAGTCTGAGATGTACAAAAAGGAGAGCAAAACCATATTGTCAAATGTCATCCACTTCACAGAAGCAACTTCATCAGCTAGAACAACTGGTGGAATAAAGTCACACAACCTAATTAAAAGTAAGTAATTCAGCCCCTCCCTCTTTCTGCAACCCATCCCCCAGAAGAAAAAAAATAATTTAAGACTGTGACAAAAACTGAAGATTTTTTCTTCATCAGCACATCAAAACAAAAAAGGTCATTCCTAAATTCATGACAACACTACCAAACATGTTTACCTACTTCCGGGAGGTTATCGGCCGTAGTTTCGTATTCTCCGCATAGGCGGATAGTAGTTTGCACAGGACAGGAATGTCAGACCCCTGCCGGAGTCTGCACTAGTTGGATCACGGTTAAGTATGTGTAATTAAACATGAATTTCTCTTCGGAGATTAGTTTTGTTGACCTGACTTGGATTTACATGTGTGATACTGAATTACCTGAAGCAGCAAGTTGTGCTGTAACCTCATCATTGCATGCCGAGGTGAGCAGGTCAGCTGTATCAAAGCCACTCTCTGGAGAACTGGGATCGCTGAGGTCGTCTTCCATCATTGCTGGGTTGATGTGCGCAGCATTGATGGTCATGTTGCCGATGGCCGCACCATGCACTGTGCCGTTTATTGTGGGATTCATCCTGCCTCATATACAGGATCTGCAAACGTAACACATTCCACATATTTGAGTGTGCACAGAAACAAATACCACTACATACAAGACACGAATTTCAAATAAATGCTAAAGCTGTTATCTTGTAAAACATCTCTCTCTCTCAGCCCACATGTAAATTTCACAACGAATAAAAAAAATATGGAAGGAGAAATAGTTTTCTTAACTACAAAACAGTACAGTTTTAACTAAATTAAGACTACACTAGTATAAATGCAAACCTATGCAAATGTACACATAAAAAACCAAGCACTTTAAAAACTGTCCAAACGCTGCCTCTCTGCTATTGTGCTAAAAAACATTCAGCTGATTGTACTTGTCTTCAAGGAGCCTATGCCATCAACACAAGAACTAACTTTACTAGAAACCAAAAACAAAACAAAAACAAACAAAAAACCACCACTCTCCAAAAGCTATGACTGGATTTTGAATCTATCTCTGTCCACATCATGACCAGTTTCAGTGGTCTCAAAGCATGTCAGACTTATCTATTTATGACACCATACCTGCATACATACAACAGTCCATCTGCTGATGCTTACCCAACACATAAACCCAAAAGCTCGTTAGAAAATAAAATGATGATCATGAATCAACAGCAACCACACCTTAAAGGACTGTCAAACTCAAAGACAATCACAAAACCTGAAAATGAAGAAGAGTCTACCCTCCTAGTCTAACACTCGCAGCTTATCCATACTAACAGTAGTAACAACAGGTAACAACAAACGCTCATTTATCAACCACATTTCTTGTGATAAATGTGATAATGACTATCCTTAAGACACTTCAACAAAGTGGGCACCAGAATAAAGAAAAATCTGACTAACTAAAAGCAGACAGACTGATAGAGGACCCCCCTGACATGAGTGAACACTGCAGAAGCACTGGTCACAACACATGTGAAACATCAACATTCTTACTATGAAATCAGCACAATGCCACAGTCTCTGGAGAAAATTCAGATTGGGTCTGGAAATCATGCAAGGATACCATCCCTGAACAGCAAGTTTTCGTTATGACCTGCCATCCATCAAATGTGTTTAGTCACATAATGTGACAGTTAAAATGCAAGGCTTTTTTTCTTCTTCTTTTTTTTGAGAAATAATAACCATTATCCCACAGAACAAAATTTCCACAGTAAGCAATGAGAACCAACTGCTATGCACTCGGAAGGTCCAACATAGTAAAGCTGAGTAAGAATAGTCAAAGACAAACATGTATGCAAGTTGTAAAATAAGTCAAACAATGCACACATGGACTGGCTAGAGTGTGCTTCTGAAGGATGGACTATCAAACAGGCTCAACTCCTATCATACATCACATTCTCCTGAATGTTGACATACATCTTCGCCTTGGGAATGCAATGTATCTGTATACTATATGACTGCCATAAATAACATGACTTAAGTCAACAGTCCGAAACAGCCAACAACCAACGAGCAGTACCTGCTTCCTTCAACCCAACTGAATAGTTATAAAACGAATATAATCACTCAAGGAGTCAATGTCTTGACGCAATGGTGGTTGTGGCAGAGCAACAGGCAAAGGAAAAAGGGTGGGGATAATCACTGCCAACTTGGAATCACATGAACTGAAGTTACACCACGATTTCGTTTCACAGGGCAGAGTGGAGGCAGAGACAAGATATGAAATGAGACATGGACAAATATCATAAAATCACGAATAAATAACGTATACAAGTATATCATATGTGAGCACGCATACAAGTATATCATATGTGAGCTTACTTAGAACAAGAACAAAAAAAAAAAGATCGGTTTAACACCTGAGTAGGTCTCTCCAGTTAGACATTTGAGGCTGTGCCACTCTCAACCTAAACGACGCCATATTTGTTTGGGAAGGTCGTTTCGTTGAACAAATGGCCTTCGCTCATTTATGAAGTACCACTGCATCAACTGCATAAACCATAACCTGACCAAAATGAATATCTTCGCTATTTTCATTTCGTCCATTTTTTTCAGGAAATTTGTCGTCTGCATCTCTCTTTTCGTGCCCACTGCGCAAGGCAGAACATAACATGATGGAGTGCGACTGCGCTACGCGATTGCGCGATGCACACCAAATTTCCACAGCCGGAGAGGCAGTGTCTAAATTCTGAACATTGCCTTCTTCTTATTCCTCGAGCAGCTGAGAATAATTTCATGACTTAAATTGTATCTATTTTACGCTAAAAGGCTCATATAAACTCTCACATGCTCAAAATACTTCCTCAAAGATGGCGTGATCCTCTTCTAAACTCATTGATCGCTGGGTAGGCAAGTAGCGCGCCACTGACCGACATTCCATAATGCTAATGCGACTGCGCAGAAAGACATCTACTTTCCAGTCTTACCTGTTCAAAGTAAGGTTGATTTTTACACTTCAGTTATTAAGCTGAGGAGCGATGAAATCGACGAGAACCATCGAAAAGATAGCAGTGTCAATTCTTTGTCTCCCACTTCGGTTGAAAGGGTTTAGAGACATATTCATCCGCAAAAGCTGGGTCAACATTGTGAATCGGTCGTCATCGGAAATAGCATTCCACAGTATTTAGTTCCAGATAATTTTGACCTGTAACATGGTGATGATTCATTCAGATATATGAAAATACCACTGAACACCACGAAAACCCAGCAAGTACTCATAAAACAAAACTTCCATTACATCCCTACGCCGTTTTCGTTTCCTTTCATATTTGACGACCCTCAGGAATACAAGTTTGTGAAGCAAGTGTTCTGACCAAAACTTACCCACTTTTCAGGTTTATCTCATAATTGAAAATCCATTCGCAAACAGATATTAATTGGTATATATAATACACAAAACAAAAAAAATGTTTCTTAAAATCTATCCAAATTTTAAGTTCGAAAAACTTGGGTAAAACTGGTGATAGGTCACGTGACGGTGAACTTTTTTTGGTTGTGACTGATGCAAGAAACCTTGCGGGAAAAAAATCAGAACAT
This sequence comes from Babylonia areolata, assembly GCF_041734735.1. Lineage (NCBI taxonomy): Eukaryota > Metazoa > Mollusca > Gastropoda > Neogastropoda > Buccinidae > Babylonia > Babylonia areolata. The sequence continues at coordinate 9,202,832 of NC_134883.1, forward strand.
GTTATTTTCCTGAAAAAAAAATACCTTAAATATTATGAACAGACCAACTGAAATTCATTTATACACATTTCACACCGAAACTTCCCAACCCAATCACTTTTTGCCCCTGAAGACGAAGAGTCCTTTCCCCTTTCCCCAGTCATGTGGTTGACTTCATACCCTTTGTTGTTCCACTGACATCAGATCGAGTCTCCCTGACGTAAACGTGGTTATGTAACATGAACTGGATAACACCACAGACACGGACAAAATCAATTTTCGAACGAATCAACTCAAAGCGTGGTTTGCTTCTCGTTGGCTTCCACCTGTTTCTTTCACTGACGGGTATAAAAAGTGTGTCAGTTGTGTTTTATCTGGAAAACTTCCAATATTTCATTGCTCGGGTACTCTACTCACGATAATTATACTTTCCTCAAAATTGATTATTAATGAATGATACCAATAAACCAAAATAACCACTAATTTTCGCACTCCGCCCACTTACAAGTCGGGTTTGATCGATATGGGAAAAAACTGAAGACTGTATATTGCCGGGTTGAAGGCTAATATGTAACTAATTATAGTTAAATAAATATAGATGAGGATAATTTGAGCTTAATACAAAAATAAATAAACTTGTTTATAGACTATAATCAAGCCATGCACTCCCATTACCCGTTGCGACGATAATCCGCAAAGGTTCCTGGAACTGCGTATCTCTCTACTCGCCGTTCATATTGCATGGAGAATATTAACAATTATAATGACTGAAGAAGAAAATACAGAAGAGGTGTTAACAACAACAGAACAAACCGTACAAACTGAACTTTTCTCAACGGTTTGCAGATGATGCTCAAACCTGATCGAGAAACCGAATCCCTGCAACACTGTGCCAAAGGACTTTGGACTGGTAGGATCTGTGAATAAGCAATTACTGTGAGTATATCCACAGTATCCTTTTCTATCCCTTTCACCTGACCATATCAGCCTCATCATGATGTAGCATAATCAGAATATGACATAAATTTTTGGTTTGTTTGTTTTTGGTTTGTTTGTTGTTGTTTTTTGTTGTTGTTGTTGTTTTTGTTTTTTGGGTTTTTTTTGGGGGGGTTGTTGTTTTTTGTTTGTTTGGTTGGTTTTTTTGTTGTTTTTTGTTTTTGTTTTTGTTTTGTTGTTGTTGTTGTTGTTGTTTTGCCTTTCTGTTTTGAATATTTGAGTTAGAACGCATAGAGCTTCAAGTATCAGTATCAGCAGCTCAAGGAGGCGTCAATGGGTTCGGACAAATCCATATACGCTACACCAAAAAAATAATGATAATAATAATAATAATAAATAAACATAAAATAAAAAGACAATAATTATGATAAATAAGCAAATAAATGTGAAACATGCAGAAACACATTCACACATACACATACACACACATGCATAACAGATATGCAACAAACATGCAGTTTCACATATATGAAAGCACAAACAAATGCATACTAACGTACACGAGCCCCGACACACACACACACACACACACACACACACACACACACACACACACACACACACACACACACACACACACTGACACACACACACACATTACCCTGCACACACACACCCCCCCTCCTCCTCCACATACTCATTCCTAGGCTACGTATCGCAGCTTCCACGGCACACACACACACACACACACACACACACACACACACACACACACATACACTCACTTATACAAGCACACACACATACGCATACACCCCCCTCGGTGGCTCAATCACCAAAGACCAGGCTGGTTGGGGATTCACTGCGAAACGAAATGAAAAAACAATTAGGGAAGAGAATGCTGCTTACAAAGTCACAACCTCCAGCCTAACGATGGAAGCTGAAGCTGTGACACATGCTCTCCAGTGGCTATCATCTATCCATATGCCTGGAAACCAACATGCCATGATTCTACCGGACTCAATGAACCTCATACAGAAAACTCAGTGAAAGTGGAATGGGAAGCCCAGAGTGGCATGAGGCAATAAATGCGCAACTTTCAGATCCAAAAACTTACATGGGCATACTGCCTGGGACATGCAGGTGTTAAGGGAAATGAGCGAGCTGACAGACGTGCTGGTAACGCAAAGACAACGAGCGGCCTACATCTAGGATAATCGGAAACCCTCAGAAAAGTCAAAGAATACCAAAAAGAACAGGTACAAGGCCATCACATCATCGATCGCCTAAAAGAAATAATGGTAGAGAGAGGGAGCGGCCGTAAGTCTAGCATGAAAGGTCAGTACAGCACGATGCTTTGCAAATCAAACGAATATTGGTATCATTTCCAAACCAACATTGCGCAAATTTCTTCAAAACGGAACAGAGTCTCTGTGGGCTTTTCCAAAAACAATAGCGCTTCAATAAAGAATATGCGCTATAGCTAGATGTCTCAGTATAAAGAGCCGCTGCAGAAAACCGTCTCGAGTAGCTCCTTCTATAAGCTACTATATTTATCCTACTTCGCAAGCAAAAAAAAAAAAAAAAAAAAAAAAGGTTATATCTATTATGCATTCTCTGAAACGGATTCGCGTATCATTCATACAGTCATCGGAAACTGAAGTTTATGAACATTTGCAGAGATTTTAGCCAGATGGTTATAACCATACGGACGTCATGTTGCTCATCCATACATGACGATTAACCGTATTGTATCTGACTGACTGCACACGTACAGTTATGGATCAGTAACACTGAGCAGCAATGGCAATCTGCCATTAACGCGTTACAAAGGAGCCATTGAGCCATTATTCAACAGAACTGTTCAAGTTGTGTCTGGGACAGAGGCCTGCTGAAAAATGTCAAAGGCGAAGTGACGTCGGCTGAGGAACGTATACTACAGTTGTCAATCGATTGCGTCAAGTAGGGTTGCAGAAACATGTGGGCAAGTAGAAAGGTGAAGTACTGTAGGTGTAGCAGTCAGAACTTGACTGGAAATTGTCACCAGCCCCCTTTCCCCTGTCATCCCATACCCGTTGTTTAGAGAATGTTGTTCACTATTCTGAGTGGATGTTTTTTTGTTGTTGTTTTTATAGGCATAGACAATATAAATGACTCTTTTGTGTACCCATTTAGCATTATACCGCTCTGACAGACAAGACAAGACAAGACAAGACAAAATCTTTATTATCGAGGGTAATAGATAAGCAAGTAACATGCTTTTTTACATCCAGCCCTCGCCCTAAAGAGGGAATAAAGCTAAAAAAGCGAAAATGAGCACAAAATCAAAACACAATCAAAATATACCATTATTTCACAATTCAAAGCCATTCCACAAAAGGAAGAAGAAGAGAAGAAAAGAAAAAAAAAATCATGAAATACACACACACACACACACACACACACACACACACACACACACAAATGCATCCACTCAAGAGAGAGTGAGAGGGAACTCACAATTGTCGAAAGCAATGTTGGATTTCAGGTGACGTCAATTTTTGTGAATAGGTACATTTTTAGATTTTGCTTAAAGTTGTTGTGGTTAGTAATATTTTTTAAACGTGGTGGTAAATTATTCCAATACGTTCCCCCGCTGTAAGTTAGGCTGGACTTAAAAAGATCAAGATTTGGACGAGGTATATGCAACTTATGTACATGTCTTATGTTATTTACTGGGAAGTTATTTATAATTGAAGGAGGTGCGTAGCCGCTTACTATTTTGTGCATAAAAACAGCCTTATTATATTCTAGTTTTAGCTCCAGTGGGAGGATATCAAGTGACCTATAATCATTAGGAGTTAATGAACTTGACTTTAATAAAACTAATTTCAAAGCACGTTTGTATAATCTAACAAGAGGTTTTAGAGTATTAGCGCTAGTAGAATCCCACAAAGTAGAAGCATAATCTATTATCGACTATATATGAGCATTAAAGAATTGTTTACGGGCATGTGTATTTAGAAAGTGTTTTATTTTTGATAACTGGAATACTTTTTGAGACATCCTTTTACATAAATAAGTAATATGTTCAGACCATGATAAATCATTATCGATAACTACACCTAAAACTTTGTGTGATTTGACTTCTTCAATTCTAACATTGGAAATGAAAATATTGAAAACATTTGTTGGCATTATCTGGCGTTTCTGTCGAGTTGTTACAGACATGCATTTAGTTTTTTGAGCATTGAGAGACATATGGTTATGTTCTGTCCAATTAACTAATCTGTTCACACTGTCTTGTAAATTGGATGTCAGAACTTTAATGCATGTGTGGTCGGAGTGTATGGAGTTGTCATCGGCAAACAATTCACAATTAGATTTGATATAAAGAGGCAAATCATTAATGTACAAGGAGAAAAGAAGGGGGCCAAGAATTGATCCTTGTGGTACACCATACCTTATTTCTTGAAAAGTTGATTTGGAAGATTTGATGCAGACCAGTTGTTGTCGATCTGATAAGAAGGAAGAAAGAAATTGTAAAGTATTCTTAGCTAAGCCATAACAAGCAAGTTTCTTAAGGAGAATAGAGTGATTTATTACGTCAAAGGCTTTAGCAAAATCAACGAAGACAACACCTGTGAATTTACCATTATTTATATTTAAGAGCCATCTATCTATCATTTGTGTCAGAGCAGTATGACAAGAATGGTTTTCTCTAAAACCTGACTGTACTGGGTGAATCAATTGATATTTGTTTAAGTGACACAGTATATGTTTTTGGATATGCTTTTCAAGTGGTTTTGAAAGAACCGATAGTATAGATATAGGCCTGTAGTTAGAAGGATCAGAAGGATCACCTGATTTGAAGAGTGGAAAAACTTTAGCCTGTTTGAAACATACGGGAAAATAGTTTTTATCAATGCAGAGATTATAAATGTAGGTAAGAGACTCTGTTACTACTGGTGCCGAAATCTTCATGATTTTGCTATCCAGTTCATGTATATCTTTGGTATTTGACTGTTTCATGGACATTAGAGAGGCAAAAACTTCTGGAACTGATAAATAAGGGATAAAAACTTTTGAATTTATATTTTTGGATTGACAGTAATCAGTTACCAGTTCTAAATCATTATATTTCCATCTATCATTAGTAATTAACTTTTCAGCTATATTTACAAAATGGTTGTTAATTGTATCTGGGGTTATATCATTAGTATTATTTTGTGATTTAGTATAGTGCTTGTTGGTTAGTCTGTTAATGGCATCCCAAATAGATCTTGAGTCTTTTTTGTTAGTCACTTTCTGTTGGCAATACTTGTGCATAGCTTTTCGTTGCATTGAATTCACTTTATTCCTTTTTTTAACATATTCTTCTTGATTTACTGGTTTTAGAAGATCCCTAAGGTGCATTTCATTTTTTATTTCTTTAGAAATCCATGGAGGTAACATACGGTGTTTCACTCGTTTAGTCCTGATTGGTGCGTGCTTACTATAAATATTACTAAAGGTTTTTATCCAAAAATCTAAAGCATTTTCAGGATCGGTGTATTGATAGACATGAGAAAGTGGAGAAGAAAGTAAATCATGCAAAAAAGTATCTGTGTTAAAGTTGTTGAAACATCTATATTCAATGGTTTTGTGACTTGCTTTTGGAATTTTAATACCTTTTCTTTTCCAGGTGATGCAAACAGGTGAGTGATCGCTACATCCAGTGACTGGAGAACATATTTCTACAATATTTTGTTTACATGAAACATAAATGTGATCAATGAGGGTACTGGAACTAGGGGTTACTCGTGTTGGTTTATCGATAAGTTGTTCCAAACTGTATGCTGTATATATCTGATTCCATTGCAGCTGAGGTTTTAATAGATTAATGTTAAAGTCACCGAACATAATAATTTCTTTAAAGTCACCGAACATAATAATTTCTATATCTTCAAGCATGGCAGCATCCATCATTGAAATAAAATCATCAAACCAATTCACTCTTTCAGCCGGGTTTCTGTAAATAAATCCAATAAGTAGCGGACTGATATGTTTTATTTTAATTTCTAACCATATGGATTCAATGTCGAACTGATCTAAACTCATTTTTCGCTTTAATGTGATTGCTTGACTGTAATATACTAACAGACCTGTTTCCTTTGAAGCTTTTGGATCAAGGCGGAGTATCTTATAACCTGGGATAGTTACATCAGAGTCACATATGCGATCAGATAAACGTGATTCTGAGAAACAAAACAAATGAAAAGGATTTCCGGAATTTTCTAAGATCAATGATATGTCATTCAATTTATTTAATGCGTGATTGATATTTAGATAACCTATGCGCAGTCCTTCTTTAGAAGGCCAAGTACAGAGTGTATGCATATTCTTAAGTGGTGATGCAAAACCAATAACTGAACACTCCAGGTTCCAGGTTTTGAAAAAAATAAATAAAATAAAAAGATAACAGAGAGAGAGAGAGAGAGAGAGAGAGAGAGAGAGAGAGAACGGGGGGTGGGGGTGAGAAAGAAAGAAACAAAAAAACGAGAGATTGGAGGATCGAGAAAGAGACCGAGAGGGGTAAGTAGTATACCTACTCTGGAAAAAATGAGGACACAGAGAGACAGACTGACCAAAAAATAGGCAGACAGACATGCTGATACACACACACGCGCGCGCACGCACACACACACACACACACACACACACACACACACACGCACACACACACACACACGCACACACACACACACGCACACACACACTCTCACATACACACACACACACACACACACACATGTGCGCACGCACACACACACAAACACACACACACACACAAATTCTTTCCACCGTATCATCACTTCCATTCTCATTCCTGCCCTTCACCTATCAAGTTTAGTGTCCCTGGCAGTCATCTCAGGTGAAAGAAGACAAGAAACACCGAGATGTATTTTCCTGGTGGCAGCCTGGTAACAAAGCCTGCATGTAAAGTGCCATCAAAATCGTGAGGGCAGTCTCCATACAAAGCGACGTGTGAAAGTGTTTGGGGTTGGGTTTTGTTTTTGTTTTTTTTGTTTTTTGTTTTTTTGCCGACGGTCACTATCGTTCGGTGTGTTTAATAAGGTGTTCCCACCAGGAAAAAAGATATCAACTTTTCCTCAGTCTTTCCTCATGTGTGTGTGTGTGTGTGTGTGTGTATGTCAAAAAATCCACTTCGATAAGAAAAACAAATAAAACTACACGCAGGAAAAAAAAAAAAAAAAATGGATGGCGCTGTAGTGTAGCGACGCGCTTTCCCTGGGGAGAGCAGCCCGAATTTCATGCAGAGAAATCTGTTGTGATAAAAAGAAACACACACACACACAAACACACACACACACACAACACACACACACACACACACACACACATATATATATATATGTATATATTGCTGAGGTGTTGTATGGATGGGGTGATAGGTATTGAGTATCAAGTTGTGATTTGGGACACTACATTGTTTGGGCATGTATGTGATTGGTTTTAACTATTTCATGGGATTCTTTTCCAGTATCGTGTTTGGTTTTAAGTATTCTGTGTATGTTGTTGAGATGTTCTTTGGGGAGAGGGTGTGATTTAAGTATTATATCAATTTGGCATTACGATGTTTGTGATTGGTTTTGAAGTACTGTGATATGGATTTAAGCATTGTCTTATTAGTGTAACCTAGCGTCAGTAGTAATACGAAATGTGCATAATTTATAATTTAGGTGAAAATGATACTACTACTACTACTTATAATAATGATGATGATGATGATGATATATATAGTACTTATATAGCGCAGACTCTCCGGCCATATATAATGGACTCTAAGCACCTCACATGAAACAATACACATACAGTATATAGTGCATGATAACAGACATCCGCTCATGTGGTGTGTGATATGTATGATAAGTGTTTGTCAGTTGTTGTTCGTTCTTTAGTTTAACGTCTTTTCACTGTAAGTGATATTAGACGAGGGACGGAAAAAAATCGAGTGGGAGGAGGGGGGGATTACTGTGTACGCATACGAGTAAGTGAAAGTGTGTGTGTGTGTGTGTGTGTGTGTGTGTGTGTGTGTGTGTGTGTGTGTGTGTGTGTGTGAAAATTATTGATTTAAGTTTTGTTTAAAAAATAAACAAAAAATCATAACAATATAACATATTTCTAATGAAAAACTAACAACTATAACAGCGAACCAACTGGACTGTTTAACAAGGAGTTGAAAAAGTCATACATTAGTCAATGGACTGCTGAAGGTCGTCAACACTGAAGATGATTTCAGTTCAGGGATTTGAGACTGTAACAGTTGTGTTGTCAGTTGTGTTGTGTGTCGTGTGTCTGAAAACACTTCAGTGTTTGGTTGAATGCCCGTGCAAGCTTATTGATGTAAACTGTTGATTGTTGTTGTTGTTGTTGTTGTTGTTTTTGTTTTCACTGTACAGCGCAATTTAGTATGTTTTACTGGGAAAGGCGTTATATAAATTATATCATTACTACTTTTTACTATCATATATCATTATGCTGATGTTGGTTGTAGTCGTAGTAGTAGAGAAGGCGTTATATAAATTATATCATTCTCATGATCATTATTATGATTATGATGATGTTGATAGTAGTAGTGGTAGTTGCAGTATTGGTAGTAGTAGTGTAGTAGCTTCATCATTATAAGTGTAGTATCATTATTAGTAGCAGCAGTATTATCATCATCGTAATTATTATCATCATCGTAATTATAACTTGATACCGATTAGTATTTACTCCCCTCTCCATCTCTACACCCAACCTCTCTGTCTTGTCTCTGCCTCTCTCTCTCTCTGTCTGTCTCTCTCTGTCACACACACACACACACACACACACACACACACACATAGTCACACACACACACACACACACACACACACACACACACACACACACAC
>NC_134883.1:9211765-9236765 GCF_041734735.1 Babylonia areolata
CTTTGATTTTTGATTTTTTATTTTACGCCTATATGTTTTAGAGTTGGAAAAGTTATTCTCTTAGTCAGATTGTTGTTCAGTGAATGTTATGAATAGTATTGTTTTCATCCCTTTCCCTTCCCCTCCCTCTTTTCCATCCTCCCTCACTCCCCCTTTTTTCATGTCTAATATCACTTAATGTGGATAGACATTAAATGAAAATGAACACACTACAGAGAGAGAAATAATAAAGTTGCATGTGTTACATTGGCATGACTTATTTTTCGGCTGTAACTTCAAACTTCACTTGTCTACAGGGCTTTTATGTGTATGACAGTTTTCAACCTGGAGGCAGCCATACTTCATTTTCAGGGGTATACTGCCATGCATGACAGAGGCCATCATTATAACTATATCTTTCAGTACTGATTTTTTTTTTTTTTTATATAATGTTTTTTTTATGACAGATGTTTGAAAAAAGGTGTGGGTGTGGGAGTTGGGTTGGGTGGGGGTGCGGTGGTGGATTGGTTGTGTGAGTGAAGAGGCTTTTGCACACGTTTGTGTGTGTGTGTGTGTGTGTGTGTGTGCACACACGCATGCGTGTGTGTGCTTATGTGCTTGTGTGTCTCTGTGTATTATCTCTCTCTCTCTCTCTCTCTCTCTCTCTCTCTCTCTCTCTCCCTCTATATATATATATATATATATATATATATATGTGTGTGTGTGTGTGTGTACATATATATATCTATATAAAAAAAATTATATATCTATATGTATCTATATATTTCTGTAGTGTGTGTGTGTTATATTGTATATTCATAGTGTGTGTGTGTGTGTATTTGTGTGGCTTCTTGCAGCTATTTTCATTGTGCTAGCAACACAACATTTTATAAATAAAACAGCAAGAATTGGCAGAGACAGAACACTTAACAGTAAAACAAAAACAGCACCAACAATGAACAAAGAATGTGTCGGCGGGGGTGGGGGGGGATGTATGTCCCATAACGTGTTGAGGTGTGTTTGTGTGTGTCTCCACAGGTGTTCTGCAGTCGCTACGTCAACGAACACATGCTGTTCCACAGTGTGGCGGAGGAACACCTGATGGTGCTGAGCTATTCCGACCTGTCCGTGTGGTGCTATGCCTGCAACGACTACATTGACAATGAGGTAATGTACGAGGTACAGTTTCACTTTCTTAAAGAGACGTCACTGCGGTGGGACAAATCCATATATGCTACACCACACCTGTTAGACAAATGCCTGACTGTGGCCATGACCGAGGCCTCGAGTGCATGCCTATGTATCTGTAGAAGAGATCACACGGAGGTCAGAAGAAGCGCTTCAGAGATACTCTGAAAGTCTCTCTGAAAGCATTTGATATCAACCCTGACTCCTGGGAGGAATCTGCAGTGGACCGTGACAAATGGCGCGCTGCTGTGGACAAAGGTGCCAAGTTGTGCGAGGCCAACAGGACTGCTGCAGCTGTTCAGAAGAGGCAGGCCAGAAAGTGGTTTAAATAAACTTTAATTATTCAACAATACACATGATTACAATGCATTGAATGACAAAAGAGCATCAACAAGCTTAAAGCTTATACTGTGCTCACAACGTTGCACTTCAATTTTATCATGACGGCAGATGAACCATATTATGACTTGTATGAAATAACATGCATAAACAGTAAGTAATGAAATAATGAAATAAAACAAATAAACAAACAGTACATAATATAGTAAAATAATGCTAATATCAATATTAACATGAGATTAAATTTATTATCACCAAAGTAATTGGCCTAATAGAAGAAAAACACGAAGAAGAAGAAGAAAATTTAGAAGAATGGGGGGTAAGGTGGTGGAGGAGGGGGAACAGAGGGGAGAGGAGAAATTCTAACAGATCATTGGCCAATCCATTCACCTTGAATATTTGGTCAGTCAAAAAAATTCAACATATATTTTACGAATAGAATCATGTTGTACTCTTTCTTCACAATACTTTCTAAGCTAAAATCTATTTGAATCAGAGATAAACTGGTGGACAGTTTGAAATATGAATATATTTGTATGATTTTGGAGAACAGGATCTCCATGCAACAGAATTTTAACGTGAATGTAGTTTGGAGATAAATTTAAGATTGTGTTTGCCCGAGCCATATGAAAGTCTTGACAAAATAATAAATAATGTTCAGCAGTTTCTCTTGCAGTGCCACAAGCACAAAGTGGGTCGTTTATTAAATGTCTGTTGAACATATCTTCTCTTAAGTCACTAATCCCTAGACGAAGTCGACAGTGAATGATTTGTTCCTTCCGTTTACCATAGTAATAATAGCTAGGCACTACAGCACATAGGTAATGTTTAAGCTGGCTTAAGGAATTGCTGGTTTTAACATAATCAGGTAGAGAATTCCAGAGATAAGTAGTAGATGGTATGAATGATTTCTGATAGAGTTCGGTGTGAAATCTTGGTACGGTGCGTTCCAATGACCTGCGTCTATGGTAAGGGTTATTGTCTGAAACAAGACCAGGAACAAGACCATTTAGGTAGTTAGGGCATAGACCGTTAACCATCTTGAAATAATGCACAAGTTTGTGTCTTTTCCTTCTTTCCTTAAGTGTACAGAACCCTGATTCTTGGTATATTTTTTGGTGGCTTGTCCCACGAACAGCTCCAGTTATGGTTCTTAATGCATCAAGCTGTAAATTTTCCAGAGAATCTGATTGTGCATCTGTGCAATTATCCCAAACAATATCAGCATAGTCAAAATGTGGTAATATGAATGATTTGTGCATGATTTCTAATGCTCTCCTATTTAACTTGTACTTATACGTCTTAAGACAAGAAACCAACATAGTTACAGCATTGATTATACTTTTAATATGTTCCTCCCATTTACAGTTGTTTTGGAGTATGACGCCTAGATGTTTATGTGTGTCTGTACTTTGTAATGGTGTGATGCCAAAAGTAAGAGGTAAAATTGTGTCAGTGTTTCAAGAAAAATTTAATAACTCTGTTTTCCCCTCATTAAATTTGACTTTCCATCGCTTAGCCCAAGAATCTATCTTTTCTGAGTCAGAATTGAGTGTTTGTGCACGGATGTTTGGGTTGTTTAGTGCTAAGGACATACTTGTATCATCTGCAAATAGCTTAATGTTTGAATGGATGTCGTATACAATATCATTGATATAGATAAGGAATAATAGTGGACCAAGTACAGAGCCTTGAGGAACACCTGCGGGTATTCCTTTGTAATCAGACTTATCACTCTTTATAACAACTGCTTGGATACGGTTAGAGAGGTAATCGGAAAACCAGTCAGGTAATTTGCCTCGTATGCCATTCGCTCTTAACTTCAGAAGAAGTCCCTTATGCCAAACTCGATCAAAAGCTTTAGATATATCAAAGTACACAGCCTGGGTTGTGACTCCATTATCAAAAGATGAGCATAAGTCATTATAAATACAGAGCAACTGATTTACTGTCGAATCACCAGGAATAAAACCTGACTGGGAAGGAGATAAAATATGATTTGATGAAAAAAACTTGTAAACTTGCTTATGGATGCATCTCTCAAGGACTTTACCAACACAGCTAAGCAAAGAGATTGGACGGTAATTACTACAAAGTTCCTTCGAAGCTTTTTTATGCAGAGGATTTACATGTGCTGTTTTCCATACCAGAGGAAATTTTGATTCATGAAGGCTTTTGTTGAAAATCCTGGTTAGTGGGTCTAGAATGGCTGGCAATGAGGCAATTAACAATCTGTTATGTACAAGATCTGGCCCTACCGCTTTATTTTTATTTAGATTTAGAATAACACCTTCAACATCAGAAGTAGTAAGCGCTATGTCTGTAAGTTCTAAGTCGAGGAATGGAATATCAGGCCAGAAAGTCACAGGCAAACAAGCTCCCTGACAATGATATGCCTGTCTTTGTCTGCCCCAACTGTCAGCGAACATTTTGTGCACAGATTGGACTATTCAGCCATCTGTGCACTCACAGATAGATTCATGAGCATCCCCCCCCCCCCCCTGCACCACCACCACCCTCCCCCCATCCCCCAGCTGGATGACAACAGTGGTCATCATCGATCTTCGATGGACACACACCATGTATCTGTGTGCCTATCATGGTGGGTTTCTTATGTGAAACTTTGTGCCAGAGGACACTTATGTTTCCATAGGTTCTTTTTTCAGTGTGCCAAGTGCATACTGCATGCAGGAGTTATGGTTTCTTGTCTCATCTGAATGACTAGACGCTCAGTTTGATTTCCCAGTCAGACTTTGGAGAAAGGGTGAGACCAGGATTCGAACATTTCTCTTTTGCACTTGTAACCATGATGATATTATTCCTGTGTGTTGTTATCCATGTTGCATTCACTGTAGGTCTCTGCTGGAGAGATGTGCTGTACTGATGTACAGAAATGAAATAAGTCATCATATACTTCTCTGTGTGTGTGTGTGTGTGTGTGTGTGTGTGTGTGTGTGTGTGTGTGTGTGTGTGTGTGTGTGTGTGTGTGTTGGGGGTGGATGGTCTGAAATTCTGGCATTTTCTTGGCTCCTACAAGCGGCATACGAACCGAAGTTAGCAGTGTGTGTGTGTGTGTGAGAGAGAGAGAGAGAGTGCATGTACATATGTGTGAGTGCATGCTTGTGTGTGTGTGTGTATACATGCATGCATGTGTGTGTGCGTGCACTTATGAGCAAACGCTGCTGGTTTTGTTCTATCCGTCACACGATCCGTTGCAGGCGACATTCCCCATGAAGAACGCGGCTCACTGCCACAAGTTTGGGGAAGCTCTGCCCGGTGCAGCACCGTCACAGTGATGCTGCACCGCTGAGTGACAGCTGTCTTGTCATGTCATGTCACAGTTCTGTTTCTGCTGTCCAGGGAGCTTCATGTATTCTTCTTCAGTTGTCTCCGCCATGGCTTGAACTTTGTGAGAATAATTTTGTTTCCTCTCTCTCTTTTGCGTTAGGGTCTTTCTGCTCATGAAAAGAATGTTTTTTTCTTGCAACTCCCCCCCCCCCCCCCCCCCCCCCCCCCCCCCCCCCCCCCCCCCCCCCCCCCCCCCCCCCCCCCCCCCTCTCTCTCTCTCTGTCTCTGTTTCAGGTATTTTTGAAGTTTGGAGGCTTTTTTGTTTTGTTTTTTTGGGGGGTTTGGGGTTGTTGTTTTTTGGGGTTTTTTTTTTGGGGGGGGGATTGCTTGGAGTCTCCATCCTTCAAGAAAACTTCTAGTTGCTTTTTCCAGACTGTCTCTGTCTTGAAATCAGGTTGCTCAACTGGAAATATACTGTAAAGGAGACATATTTGATACATGATATAAGTGTTTGTAGTGTCAGATGGACCTTCAGTTTTGTGGTTTGCTGAAAACTTGATCAACTCATCAGTTGATTTGCAAATGGTATTGATGTAGTACAGGTCCTACAGGTGAAACACTTGCTTTTTCGTACAAGGTGACATAGATGATATTTGATGCAGTCGGCAGTGATCATCATTTCTTGTTGCTAATTGATACACAAATCGTCAATTCATTTTGTTACATTATACACTTGGACTACAGGGCTGTCAACAAAATGATTGTCTGGTTGACCTTGTTGGTGCATGTATACTTTATAATCAGTGCAAACTGAGATGTTGACACTTAGCTTTGGAATGAATTAGCACACACATTGATGTAGTTTAACCCCCAAAAACGGAGTATGGTGGGGTAAAAATGGTCATACATGTAAAAGCCCACTCGTGCATATACCAGTGAATGTGAGAGTTGCAGCCTAGGAAGGCAGAAGAAGAAGATGTAGATTATAATCAGTGCAAGTATGACATTGACACTTTGTAATGAGGTACTAACCAGTTTCAAGTAAGTCTCTTATGCTCACTCATTTCTGGCACATTGATTCCAGATTTTCTTCTCTTTTTTTTCATACAAGTGTTGTTTTTGGTGAGTTTTGCTTTCCTTTCAAATGTGAAATTGCAGCTGAAGAGCGGACTGGGGTGTCCATCTCACGAAGGAGAAGTAAGAGCTCAACAAGTAAATCCTGTACCACATGGCATTTTTTGCACCTGCCCGCACAGTTATACAAATTACAGGAGAAGTTTATTCAGCATTGTGCACATTACTGCCGTTGAAAAGAACATAAGCTGGCCTACATGCCTCACATGCTGACGATCAATAGTACAACTGTGGTAACACCTTGCCACACTGAATGAACAGAGGAGTTGATGAACTAACAGTTTTTCACTTTTCATTTCACAGTATAGATTGTGTGTGTGTGTGTGTGTGTAAAAGATTGACCACATAAAAATGTTTTTTCCCAGTGGTGTGGGTATTTTTAGATATTTTTTATGATTGTGATATAATTGTTCCAGAAAACAGAAAAACTTGAAGAATTAATATACCATTCCCCTACTAACAGCATTCGTCATAATAAGTGAACAGAACTCATGTGATTTTTTTTGTTAATTCTGTGTGTAGGCTATAAGAGAAAAATTGATAAACAGAAAATTGTTTCAACATGATGCACAGGTTTGGTTCTTAGCCTGAGAGTATTTGTACTTGTATTTCTTTTCATCACAACAGATTTCTCTGTGTAAAATTTGGGCTACTCTCCCCAGGGAGAGCGCAGTTTCAGTTTCAGTTTCACTTTCTCAAGGAGGCGTCACTGCGTTCGGACAAATCCATACACGCTACACCACATCTGTTGAGCAGATGCCTGACCAGCAGCATAACCCAACGCGCTTAGTCAGGCCTTGAGTGCATGCTTACATATTTGTATACCTATGAAAGTGGATTTCATTTTACGTAATTTCGCCAGAGGACAGCACTCTCGTTGCCATGGGTTCTTTTTCAGTGCGCCAAGTGCGTGCTGCACACGGGACCTCGGTTTATCATCTCATCCGAAAGACTAGACGCTCAGTTTGATTTTCCAGTCAAACTTAGGAGAAAGGGCGAGAGCGGGATTCGAACCCACACCCTCACGGACTCTCTGTATTGGCAGCTGAGCGTCTTAACCATTCTGCCACCTTCCTCCTCCACTACACATCACTACACAACAGCACCACCCATTTTTTTGGTATTTTTTCCTGCGTGCAGTTTTATTTGTTTTTTCTGTCGAGCACAGAACTCGTGCGATTTTGATTTTGAGTATAGTCTGTCTTATAAGGGAGAAGTCGAAAAACAGAAAATTGTTTCATCACGATACACTACACACCTCTAGTGCCTGTTCATCGCATGATTTAACAGGTTCTGTTGGACAGGTGCAGTGGACATAATTGTGGCTAGAGCACTGGATTCTTGTTTGAGTTTCAGAGTTCAGTCCCAGGTTTCACTGCACCTGGTGGGTTAAGGGTTTCACTGCACCTGATGGGTTAAGGGTTTCACTGCACCTGGTGGGTTAAGGGTTTCACTGCACCTGGTGGGTTAAGGGTGGAGATTTGGTGGTGTGTTGGGGTTTTTTTTTAGATATTTTTTATGATCGTAATATAATTGTTCCAGAAAACAGAAAATCTTGAAGAATTAATATACCATTCCCCTACAAACAGCATTCATCATAATACGAGAACAGAACTCATGTGATTTTTTTTTTATTCTGTGTGTAGGCTATCAGAGAAAAATTGATAAACAGAAAATTGTTTCAACATGATGCACAGGTTTGGTTCTTAGCCTGAGAGTATTTGTATTTGTATTTCTTTTCATCACAACAGATTTCTCTGTGTGAAATTCGGGCTACTCTCCCCAGGGAGAGCGCATCACTACACAACAGCGCCACCCATTTTTTTGGTATTTTTTCCTGCGTGCAGTTTTATTTGTTTTTTCTGTCGAGCACAGAACTCGTGCGATTTTGATTTTGAGTATAGTCTGTCTTATAAGGGAGAAGTTGATAAACAGAAAAATGTTTCATCACGATACACTACACACCTCTAGCACCTGTTCATTGCATGATTTAACAGGTTCTGTTGGACAGGTGCAGTGGACATAATTATGGCTAGAGCACTGGATTCTTGTTTGAGTTTCAGAGTTCAGTCCCAGGTTTCACTGCACCTGGTGGGTTAAGGGTTTCACTGCACCTGGTGGGTTAAGGGTTTCACTGCACCTGGTGGGTTAAGGGTTTCACTGCACCTGGTGGGTTAAGGGTGGAGATTTTTCCCATCTCCCAGGTCAGCATATGTGCAAACCTGCTTGTGCCTGAACCACCCTCGTGTGCATACGCATGTAGAACATCAAGTACACACTGTAAAGATCCTGTAATCCATGTCAGTGTTCAGTGGGTTATGGAAACAATAACATACCAAGCATAAAGATCCCTGCAAACACACTATGGCTACCTAAATGGTGGGGTAAAAAATGGTCAAACACATAAAAGCCTACTGGTACATACAGGTGAATGTGAGAGTTACAGCCCATGAACGAAGAAAATAGGCTCTGTTGAAAAGGGGTTTGCACCATGAACGAAGAAGATAGGGTCTGTTGAAAAGGGGTTTGCACCTTCCTGTGGTCCGTGTCTTTCTGTCATGAACTATTTCAGTGTGAACTGTTGGAGAAAGGTTTGTTGGGCATGATGGCACATGTGTGGTGAACTCAAACGAGGTGACCAAGTTTGCATCTTGAGCAGCGGTTCAGAGTTATTGACTTCACTGATTTCCCTTTTTGTCTCTTCACTGTGAGCTTACAGACCTTATGACACCTGTCAGTGACGCTCCGTCAAGGAACATTTCTTCTTACAACCTTTCCTGAATTTCAGATTCATTACCTTTAGTCAAGATCCAGGTCATTCAGATATTGTTTTTGTGTCGATAAACAGTTGGAAAGAAATAAAAGTTTGTGAAACTTTGCAGTGTTTTTTTCCTTTCTTTTCTTTGAAGTCCCTTTTCTGTTGTTGCTTTTTTCAGTTGTTGTTGTTAATTAAAAAGTCATGTTTGTTATGCAAAATCCAATTGAATTTTATGACAAAAATCTTCTTTGTTTTTTTCAACTCATTTTGATTTAGTTTGCTGTGTTTTGTAATGGCAATTTATCACTTACATTCAAAATTTAGTTAATCAAGAAGAGAGTGAGTCTTCACACACTGATGTGTAATTAACAAGACTGAGTCTTCACACTGATGTTTAATCAAAAAGACAGAAAATCTTCACATACTGATGCTTAATTAAGAATACATTGAGTCTTCACACACTGATGTTTAATTAACAAGACATTGAGTCTTCACAAACTGATGTTTGATTACCACGACGTTAAGTGTTCACACACTGATGTTTGATTACCAAGACGTTAAGTGTTCACACACTGATGTTTGATTACCACGACGTTAAGTGTTCACACACTGATGTTTGATTACCACGACGTTAAGTGTTCACACACTGATGTTTGATTACCAAGACGTTAAGTGTTCACACACTGATGTTTGAACACAGCTGTGTGGTGAGCACAGGGAGAGTATTCAGTGATCACAGTGATTTTTGTTTGTTTTTTTGTTTTTTTGGTTTTCTTTGTTTCCAAATGATCAGATTTTTTTGTTTCGTTGTTGTTGTGGTTTTTTGCGTTTCTTTTTTTTTTTTGTTTTTTTTGGGGGGGGGGGGGGGTGTCCTTTGTTTGCTTTTTATTTCTGTTTGTGGTCAGCTGGGCTGTAGTATTAACAATGATTTGATCCGTTGATCTTTCATTTTCTAACCATCATGATGATCACATGTCCTGACTCAGTTCTGCTATGCAGTTTTATCTTCTTTCTTCGCCTTTGATCAGCTGTTCCACATGTATCTGTCTGCAGTGACTAAAGTCCATTAAAACTTGAAAGAGATGAATGATTGTGATTAACAACAGTATAAAGTAGCTGAGAATTACTGGTGTGTATGAAATGTGTCGGTGTTGGTGTATACACACATGCATGGGTACACAGCCACATGCTTGGATTTCCGGGTCAAGAATTTCAGAAGACGTTGATGAATGATTTCTTAAATTTATTTGCACATACATTTCAACTGAAACATGCTCAGTGTTACAGCTATGTTACCAACAAGTATATGATAATGAAATCGATATGATATGCATTCAGTATCAGTGTATGAACTTAACAGCTAAAGCTAGCCTCTTTCAAGTACCAGAATAAGCATTATGATTAAGGCAATGTGATCACCTCGGATCATTACAAAAGTGTAGTTTTATTTTATTTTTTTTAAATAAAAATTAAAATCTTTTAAACACACTAACATACTGATGTTTCAACAGCAGAAATTCAGAATTACATCCATGATATGTATTTGTGAAAAAAATCCAAAAAACATAGTTTTATAATACACACACACACACACGCGCGCGCGCGCCCACACACACACACACACACCATCAACACTTTTACATTGCTATACAGATTGAATCGTAACACTGTTCAAAATAAAATTTACAAGACTGTTGATATGGTCCTGAGAAAAAACTTTACCCCCAAAAATCTCATAAGCTCCTGTTTTACTTGAAGAACGAAAGCCATTTCTGTCTTTGTTCCTCATAACAGTTCATTTGAAAATGTTTTTTGTTTTTTTTTTTAAATTATAGTCTTTTATTCATTTAGTTTTTGAGTTTCAAGGTGTCGAAGAGTGCAGACTGATCCATATATGCCATACCAAATTTTTGCAGTTTAAAAACCAGCCAAGAAAAAAGAGCAGATGTATGACCTTCCCATAGACATGATCTGATCAGGCCACAAGATTTTAAAATTTGTGAAAGATTACTTCAATCATAGTCCATTAGGCATTTACTTCAGATCCTCTTTAATCATTAGGAAAATAAATTCCTATTTCATCTTCATTTTCCCAAGTTCTTCATCCCTTTCTTTCTGAAAATAAGCACTTTTTTTTTTCATCCTAAACTCCAATGTATTAAGTGATGTGCACTCAAAAGTAACAATTCATGCATGGATGAAATAAACAACATTCCCATGTAAATTATAAGACTTCATACTGTGTAACAATTTCATGAAAAATAAATCTTACATTGTTGATATGTAGTAGTTTAAGGACTGTATCAGTTTATGGAATGCTTCTTGATTAATAACATCACATCACCCTGATCCATACATCTATATTCAATGAAAATATACAAAAATAACATCAAGGCAAAAAAAAAAGAAAAAAAGAACATGACACATTTCGTAGCCATGTTTCTAACCTTGCATGATATGATATGTACACAGTGAACAGAAATTTCATGCATTAATGTACTATATAGAATTGTAGGACAAACAAAAAGTCATGTATTCTGTAGAAAACAATCAAAATCTCAGCAAAAACATGTGAAGCACACTGCCCCTAATGAGTGTGACATAATAAAAAACAAGAGGCAAGGCCTTCAAGACTCACTTGTGATACACTTTTTTTTTTAAATCTGAGCTTTTTATGTATTGACTATAATTTTAAAATGTAATGTTTAAGATGAGAAAGATCAGTTTAAAGCAAATTAACTCCCCTAGCATTAATTACAGAGTAATTTCCCTTTTTTACTATCTGCACCAAAACGTTTGCAAAATAAATAAAACTTCCATGCTTACAAAAGAAGTTCCTGTTTGAACAAAAAATGATAATAATGACTGCTCTAGCTGTTGGGTCAGAATATCAGATCACAGTGCCAAGTTTAGAGAATACAAAAAATATAAATATAACAGTAAATGCAGTTTGCATATAATTATGCTTCATTCTTTATATTTTTTGTGCCCATCCCAGAGACGCAATATTGTTTTAAACAAGATGACTGGAAAGAACTGAATTTTTCCTATTTTTATGCCAAATTTGGTGTCAACTGACAAAGTAGTTGCAGAGAAAATGTCAATGTTAAAGTTTACCACGGACACACAGACACACACACAGACAACTGAACACCGGGTTAAAACATAGACTCACTTTGTTTACACAAGTGAGTCAATAAAATAAAACAAAAGTGCAATAAAATTCATAGTATGTTATTTGGTCACAAAGACCTGATTTAACCTTTAGAAAGAAAACGAAAATAACTAGGATGTGCACAGGGGAGACACTTCTCTCCTTCACCATGAGTTGCCTACCTTGACTTCTGCACTGATGAGAGCTTGGGAAGGTGTCTTGAAGGGGGGTTGGGGGGGGGGGGCATGAAGGGGGGATGGGAGGGAGGCAGGACTGAAGAGAGGCTGAAGTGTTGTCAGCAGGACAAAGAAGACGTGCATCAAATGTTTCAGAAAGTCTAGGTATTTCTTTGTGGTTTTTTTTTAACCACGGCACAGGGCATCTCAGTACAGAATTTTTATACTGGAAATTCAAGTTTACTAAGTACCAGTGTGTAAATATGCACATCAAAAATCTTAAAATAACACAGAAATCAAGAACATAAGCATGTACACACACATTCCAGGGTCTAAAAATCTTGAATAAATATTTACAATAATTGTCCACAACAAAACAACAACAAAACCACAGCTGACCACAAACTTGTGATGTTCGTCCTATTCGAAGATGACCATGGCTTCAATTATCAGATGGAAGATCAGTGGCTGTGGTTACTGGGATGTGCACAAACTTGTATTATAACAGTTAATGCACAGTTTCTCATCACATACACTGACTCCCATTTCTTTGTCTTTCATTAACTCACTCAGTACGGCCAGTCCTCTCTTTTCTACACAGACCCCTCGGATGTCCAGTGGGTGTCTGAATGACCCAACCTTTAGCTTCCATCGTCAGAATTGTGGTATTCTTTGTCAACATTCAGGTCTTCAGTATAACAGCCTTCCGCCTGCAATATTCTGATGATGGTAATTGGGGTGAAACGCTGTTAACGTCGTCTCTTTCGCCGTTCATATGGAAAGAGTTAAACTTGTTCAGCTACTGCCAGCGCTGTGATGACACAAGCATGCCCAAGACAGGCAGAATGAATCTGGACTTTGGAGAAAGGAATTTTAAAATATAATGCTGTTATTGCTGCTGCTTTAGAGAATAATTTTAAAGTAAAATGCTGCTGCTTCAGAAAGGAATTTTTTTTCACAAAATAAAATGCTGCTGCTGCTTGCAACAATGCTCTTCAGTCAATAAAATAAACATCAGATCATGCCCTGAATCACATATGGTCAAGTAAAGATTCAAACAGAGGCACAAGTGTATGATAGAAAAGAATGCGTACAACACGTCCTTCAGTTCATGTGACTGTTTCAACTATTTATTTACAGTCGGTCAGTGTACATCCAAAGAATCCCACCTGACCAGCAGCATACGTCAACAGAACCAAACTTCACCGATGGAAAGAGTATGGCAGTTTTGTCTCTGACACAGCAAGCTTCGTACTGTGCCAGTGTTGTCTTGCAAGAAGACTTGGTGGGCAGGGATAGAACACACACACAGACACACATTTCAAAGTCCTGTCTCCTACAATTATTACATCCTTCCAATGTATGTCAGACCTATCCAAACATCTTTCAGAAACTTTTAACTGACAAACTTTCTTAAGACAAATTGGCCCTTGAACACCCTCTGGGGGAAAAAATTATCAGGAAGACTGTATTTTTTTTGCAATTCCTAAATGATAACATGAAAAAATAACTGAAGTGGTTAGTTCCTGACAACAGATTTGTAGGAACAAAAAAAAAAGGAAGATTTATTTCAATATTTTTTAGTTTTTCTAAGAAATGAAACATCTGTGACTCCTGATTCACATTATTATCAATAATAAAGTGGATCAGATTTCAAAACAAAAACCTGGAAAAAAAAAAAACGACCAACCTTCCTAACTTATTCAATGAAAGGGAACATTCTGACCCCTGATTCACACAATGACAAAGAGGATCATGCTGACAGCTGATTCACACAATGACAAAGAGGATCATGCTGATTTACACAATGACAAAGAGGATCATGCTGACAGCTGATTCACACAATGACAAAGAGGATCATGCTGACAGCTGATTTACACAATGACAAAGAGGATCATGCTGATTTACACAATGACAAAGAGGATCATGCTGACAGCTGAGACAAAGAGGATCATGCTGACAGCTGATTCACACAATGACAAAGAGGATCATGCTGACAGCTGATTTACACAATGACAAAGAGGATCATGCTGATTTACACAATGACAAAGAGGATCATGCTGACAGCTGATTTACACAATGACAAAGAGGATCGTGCTGACAGCTGATTCACACAATGACAAAGAGGATCATGCTGACAACTGATTCACACAATGACAAAGAGGATCATGCTGACAGCTGATTCACACAATGACAAAGAGGATCATGCTGACAACTGATTCATACAATGACAAAGAGGATCGTGCTGACAGCTGATTTACACAATGACAAAGAGGATCATGCTGACAGCTGATTCACACAATGACAAAGAGGATCATGCTGACAGCTGATTCACACAATGACAAAGAAGATCATGCTGACAGCTGATTCACACAATGACAAAGAGGATCATGCTGACAGCTGATTCACACAATGACAAAGAGGATCATGCTGACAGCTGATTCACACAATGACAAAGAGGATCATGCTGACAGCTGATTCACACAATGACAAAGAAGATCATGCTGACAGCTGATTCACACAATGACAAAGAGGATCATGCTGACAGCTGATTCACACAATGACAAAGAGGATCATGCTGACAGCTGCACACCAGTAGACAGAAAGCGGTGTGGATCATTGTGAGGCTGGGAAGGTGTTAGTTGAAGAACTGGTCTGGAGGCGGCTTCTGGCCGTATGACACGTATGGCGCTGGAAAAAAACAAAAAGAAAAACAATCAGCCAGGAAACATGGCAATCACTTCTCAACTTCACATTTCAAAATCCTTTTGGCCGTAAGACACGTATGACGCTGAAAAAAGAAAGTAAGAAAAACAATCAGCCAGGAAATACGGCAATCACTTCTCAACTTCACATTTCAAAATCCTTTTGGCCGTAAGACACGTATGACGCTGAAAAAAGAAAGTAAGAAAAACAATCAGCCAGGATATATGGCAATCACTTAACTTCACATTTCAAAATCTTGATAAAAAAAAAAAAAAAGACAGAGAAAAGATTCCTATCTAAATCTCTCTCTCTGACTGCATCCACCCCACTGCCCCCACTACCTTCCCTCTTGAAGTCATAAACCATTGATATCCTTGGAGGAAGAATATTCATACATATTGTGCGTTCTATCGAGGCGATTGCTTTTTCACATCAACAGTATGTTTTTTTCTCACAGAGTCCCAGTACAGAAAAAATATATAGTTGAGAAGAAAAAGAAAAAGGACAAATAATAATGCTCAATGGCAGCAGAAATATGTTCAACAAAATCATCATATGCGTTTTATTGACAAACTCTCTCTCTGGCGTCTGCTGGGGGAAGAAAACAGAGTTGTTACTCTCTACATGTTTGAAACAAACTTATACACTCTACTTGTTTGAAACAAACTTATACACTCCACTTGTTTGAAACAAACTTATACACTCCACTTGTTTGAAACAAACTTATACACTCTACTTGTTTGAAACAAACTTATACACTCCACTTGTTTGAAACAAACTTATACACTCTACCTGTTTGAAACAAACTTATACACTTGTTTGAAACAAACTTATACACTCTACTTGTTTGAAACAAACTTATACACTTGTTTGAAACAAACTTATACACTCTACTTGTTTGAAACAAACTTATACACTCTACTTGTTTGAAACAAACTTATACACTTGTTTGAAACAAACTTATACACTCTACTTGTTTGAAACAAACTTATACACTCTACTTGTTTGAAACAAACTTATACACTTGTTTGAAACAAACTTATACACTCCACTTGTTTGAAACAAACGTATACACTCCACTTGTTTGAAACAAACTTATACACTCTACCTGTTTGAAACAAACTTATACACTTGTTTGAAACAAACTTATACACTCTACTTGTTTGAAACAAACTTATACACTTGTTTGAAACAAACTTATACACTCTACTTGTTTGAAACAAACTTATACACTCCACTTGTTTGAAACAAACGTATACACTCCATTTGTTTGAAACAAACTTATACACTTGTTTGAAACAAACTTATACACTCCACTTGTTTGAAACAAACGTATACACTCCATTTGTTTGAAACAAACTTATACACTCTACTTGTTTGAAACAAACTTATACACTCCACTTGTTTGAAACAAACTTATCTAAACCTGCTTCCACAAGTGTGTGCCATTTTTTCACTGTATGCCCTTTTGAGTCAGTGACTACTCTTTTGTTCACGGTAATGAGCATTCAGATATGATTTCTTTTTTTCTGCTACCATTCGGTCTTCGTGCCTTGTACTTGCAAATAATCCCATCATCTCCACACCCATTTTCAATAAGAAATAGAAAAATACACAGACAAGGAATTACACTTCCTGGTGTGGAGATTTCTGTTTTCCAATCTAAACTTGTACATTATGAATCCTATAATAATTGGTTCTCCCCCTATTTTACTTTAAGAAAAAACGATTATTAAAAATTACAACAACAACAAAAATTTAGATTAATTCCTGACTTCATAACCCCATTTCGTACCCTATTTAAAATAAATCCTGTTAAGTATTTTACCTACACTACAGACATCAAATCCTATTTCTAAATCCCTGACAGATGAATTCCTGAATTCAAACATCAGTTCATTTCCTATTTAAAATCAATTTGTGTAAAGTATTTTACCCACACGGTAGACATGAAATCTTATTCCAACATCCCAGACATGTGATTAATTCCTGATTTCACTCATCACTGCCATGGACTGTGGATTTTACTTCTTTTTCCTAGGCATGGACTGGGTTTCTGAAGGAGGAACATTGTCCAGCAGTGAAGTCTGCTGCGCTAACTGGGTATGAAAAGTGGGCGGCCCATAGCTCAGAAATTACTTGGTCTAAAGGGTTAAAAACTAAGTATAACTGCTGTTTAGTGATTCTTAGCTGGGCCAGTACACTGACCCAGGCCGGCCTGGAAGAGCTCCAACGAAGGAGTATCTGTGAGGCTGGGTGGCAGGGTGGAGTTTTATGGCAACATCATGATGGGCACTGTGGTCAAATGGTTCGAGCGCTAGATTCTCGCCCGAGTTTCCTGATAAGTGATTTCAGTCCCCCGTCGTACCTGGTGTGTAAAGAGTGGAGAGTTTCCTGATAAGTGATTTCAGTCCCCCCATCATACCTGGTGTGCAAAGAGTGGAGAGTTTCCTGATAAGTGATTACAGTCCCCCACCGTACCTGGTGTGCAAAGAGTGGAGAGTTTCCTGATAAGTGATTTCAGTCCCCCGTCATACCTGGTGTGTAAAGACTGGAGAGTTTCCTGATAAGTGATTTCAGTCCCCCATCATACCTGGTGTGTAAAGAGTGGAGAGTTTCCTGATAAGTGATTACAGTCCCCCGTCGTACCTGGTGTGTAAAGAGTGGAGAGTTTCCTGATAAGTGATTTCAGTCCCCCATCATACCTGGTGTGTAAAGAGTGGAGAGTTTCCTGATAAGTGATTTCAGTCCCCCATCATACCTGGTGTGTAAAGAGTGGAGATTTTCCCAATCTGCCAGGTCACCATATGTGCAGACCTCCTAGTGCCTGAAACCCCTTCGAGTGTATACGCACGCAGAAGACCAAATATGCATGTAAAAAATCCTGTAAATGTAATCCATGTCAGCATTCTGTAGGTTATGGAAACAAGAACACATCCATCATACAGGAAACGAATCATGAGCACTCAATGGCAACTGTCAGTCACCTCTACCCAGGTAGGCAGCCTGTCTTGCAGGTGACTCCGTGCTTGTAAAGTGTTTAGAGCCAAGTCTCTGACTGAGGATAGGCATTGTATTATAAGTATCCATATCATCATCATCATCACCGAGCGTGGCTTCAGTGTTTGTAAAATGCTTACAAACTAGTCTCTGACAGAGGACAGGCGCTATGTAAGTATCGATATCATTATTATCATCAGCACTGAGCATGGCCACTGACTCACTGACCTGGATTGGTAACGGTGGGCTGTGCTGCAGGGTAGGCACTAACTGGACGACGGTTGTGGAAGAGGCGGGGCTGGTTGCCATAGTGCTTCCGCCGCCGTTGCCAGAAGCAACAGAGGAAGACGATCACCGCCACCAACACCACAGCACCACAGATCGCGCACCCCACAATGATAGCAATCCTGAGAACAGATCATGTAAGCATGTAAGATTTTTTGTGAAACCCTCCAAAGACTGACAGATGACATGAATCCACATTTCCTTTTGGTCCATGTGGAATTTCAAATACTAAAGAAAAATTTTAAACTGTTTCAGTTTGCCAAGTTATGGAGCTGTGTAGTTTGTGGCATACATTTACGATGTGTTATTGTTAACAAAATCTGGACTGTCCGCACACAAAAAAAGAGATTCTACTCTAGTGCATGAGTTAGTTTAAATCAAAATAATAAAAACATGATGCACGAGTACACTGCTTCACAATTACGATTACAATGACACTGTGACATCACAAGTTCAACAACACAACACTGATCGATGATGGACAATACCCATGATTTTTCCCCTTGAGACGGAATGAGCAGTGTTCACAACAAGGTGTGGTCGTTCACTCTGCCAGTCACACAGAGGGTGAAGGGGAAGAAATGTGGATAAAGCCAGACGATGGTGATGAAGGTGACAATTACAAATTACAATGATCAAATGTGTGTGTGTGTCACTGTGTGTGTGCATGAGACTGACTCATTGAGAGACTGTATGAGAGTATCGGCATCAGTAGCTCAATGAGGCGTCACTGCGTTTGGTCAAATCCATATATACTGCACCACATCTGCCAAGCAGATGCCTGACCAGCAGTGTAACCCAACGCAATTTGTCAGGCCTTGAGAAAAAGAACAAATAAAATAAAATAAATTTAAAAAAACTAAATTAAAAAAATAAATAAATAAAAATTAAAAAGTAAATAAATAAATAAATAAAAATTATAATAATAACAGTAAATGAAAATAAAATAAAAAGACATCATGATAAATAAGCAAATAAATGTAAAACATGCAGACACACATGAGACTGATGAATGAAGAGTGTGTGTTCCCAAGTACTGTAAGTGTAACTAGTTGTTCTACTCACGGAGCACAGCAGTGTCTGTCAAAGGAGTTTCCACAGCAGTCCCAGAAGCAGTCAATGTAGTCTGGCTGCTGACTGAAGTAGTGTTTATACTTGGCGCACTGCCATCCCAGGGCACCTGTTGCAGACGTACAGAATACAGGGGTCA
Organism: Babylonia areolata; assembly: GCF_041734735.1. Taxonomy (NCBI): domain Eukaryota; kingdom Metazoa; phylum Mollusca; class Gastropoda; order Neogastropoda; family Buccinidae; genus Babylonia; species Babylonia areolata. The sequence goes on from NC_134883.1 coordinate 9,230,983, forward strand.
GGAGCTGTTTATTATTCTATTTTTGTGACACTCGCTGGATAAAACCTGAAGATGGCATGACTTTGTCTGACGTATACACACAAATGCATGTACACACACGTACACTTACACACACCTACATATGCACAGGCTCACACACACACACACACGCATACACACATACAGTAAATACACACCACCAACACACAGTGACACACACACACTTTTTAAATAGTCATTTGAAAGAAAATGAAAAGAATACACTACAATTTTACAAAGCACAATCAAAACATACTTTTATGATTTAACTTATAACTAATCTGCTTTTATAAAGCTTTTAGATAAGATTATAACAATGATAAATGCTCATCGATACTCACTCACTTTTACACTGTCCCTTACAAATTTGAAGTTTTATTATTAGTATAACTATAAAGCAAAAATCTATTTATTACTATAATGTTAGTAAATATTACGAAAGGAAAACATTTCAGTTTTCACTCATTGTGACCGTTCTGACAGAATGTCAATGACAATCAGAGAGTTGCAGTGTGCCATGCAGTACAAGGCATGAACTCCTGATATATTTACGTGAGTTTCAATTATTTTGCTGTTTTAAAATGAAAGTTTTCCAGTTTTCGCTCTTTCGCTCAGAAAATTTACAAATACCGGAAATGTTCTGTCGAGCATCCAAGTGTTCATAAACTTTTCCTAAACTATCGAACACAAAGTCGTGTAACCAGAAGCAAAGTGTAGAATTATTTTTCCCTAATTTCTGTCAGAACAGATGGGTTTCTGTCCAGTATTATACGATCTAAGCTTACCTGTGATAAACGTCAACAACGCCAGAAGCGTTTGAGTACTCGCCGCCATTTTGATCTGTCTTCCGTCACGGAAGTTACCTGTGCAGGTCAGAGAAAAACTAGGTCACAACAGGTGAGACAACCGAGGGGAGATTCCGGTTTCGAATGGGTGTTTTGCAAATCAAACTCACTGGCATTGAAACTTGTTTCTAATTCTATATTTCATATATTCATTAATCGCCTTTTTTTTTTCTTTACAGGGGCTTCAGATGATACACAAATGATGACTGTCAGTGCTTACAGTTACAGTCATGTGTGACTCACAGAGATTGGGTGTGGGGCTCGCGTGCGCTTGTACACAGTTTGACAGAGTGACGGCATGTGCACGCGCGTGCACGTGTGTGTGCGTGGGTGTGGGTGTGGCGGGGTGTGTGTGTGTGTTGGTGGGTTGGCAGCCGATGGGAGGGGGGAGGGGGTGCTGAGGGGGGTGGGAGGGGTGCGTTGAGAATACATGTATTGTCGTCCTGATGTCAGTAGCAAAGCAGCTATGTATTGAGTATAAGTGTTATTAAATTTAATTACCGGTCACATAGGGGCGTCACATAAAAAGCCTGTCATCTGCCCCATCCGTCTCCGGCTCGGCCACCCCCTTAGTTCCACCCTGTACCGGTGTGTGTGTGTGTGTGTGTGTGTGCCGTGTGTCAGTGTGTGTGTGTGTGTGTGTGTGTGTGTGTGTGTGTGTGTGTGTGTGTGCAATAGTGACACCCAAGTAATCTTTTTTTTTTTCTCACGGCGAATGTCTGCAGTATCATGACATGATTATGCACATGTATGTGTTTATGTGTGTATTCGAGTGTGTCTGAAGGCCATGTCTGTACTTCTATAACCCTCCGTAGTTTGTGTGTGTGTGTGTGTGTGTGTGTGTGTGTGTGTGTGTGTGTGTGTGTGTGTGTGTGTGTGTGTGTGTGTGTGTGTGTGTGAATATTTTGATTCCTTTTCTCTTTGCCCTGAGGGCATGTGCATGCTTATTCCACTTCCATCATCTCCCTCTCTCTCTCTCAGTGTGATTCTCTCTCTCTCCCTCCCCGCGCCTTGTAAACTGGAAATTACCGTGTGTGGGGGAGGGCGGGGGGGTTAAACTGAAGAAAGCCGAAAACATTGATAAATGTTCGCACGTTCATGCTAGCGAAGCGTGCCCAAACAGAAACTGAGAACCACGTGCAATGCATAATGGTTAATCTGGCTCAGTGGAAGACACCCGTGTCAGTGTAAAGCACGATCAACTTCACATCATCTTATGAAAACTAAAACAATGAACATCAGTGAATCTCTGATAAGCTAACATGAGGCTTATTATACAACATTTTACATTATCTTGGCAACTAACATTGGTTTTTCTTTCTTATGCTTATAATTATTTGGTTTCCAAAATTGGTTTATTGCTTCGAAACTGTTGAAGGAAAATTAGCAGAGCTCACTGACAGAGCTGTGTGAACATGAAAAGATCAAACGTGCACCAGACATTGACATACAGGACTGAGTTAGGGCCATGAAGTGAACCATCAGTGAACTGATATGGTGTTAGATGGAAAACCTGTCAAAACTTGTTGTCCATGTCTGTTGAAGACATCAGCAAGAGAGGTGTTGCAGTCAGCTGCACAAAGAGGGTCAGGATTACGAGGTACGTGTGATAACACGTCTGATATCCCATCAGTGTGTGTGTGACTTGACTTGACTTGACTTGACTTGACTTCATTTATTGTCATAAAATCCCGAAGGATTAATAGACACAACAAAGAACAAAGGGAACAAAGAAATAAACGGTCATCTAATACGCATGCACTGAAATACATAGTTGGCAAGTGTTTTTTGACAGTCATCGCAGGTGAATAAATCACTTGGTTTTAGTATATTGTTTTGTATGTTTCTAGAGATCACATTTGATTGATGATCATACTGCTGTATAGTAGTGATTAGATGGCTTCGCAAATTATGAAATAAGATACACGAATCTAAGAAATGCAATTCATCTTCAACAACTTCACATATAGCACATAACCTCTCTTCTCTGGGAATGTTTGCATATCTTCCTCGTTCGATGTTTAAATAATGTGCGCTTATTCTGAGTTGACAAAGAGCTTGTTTGTGTGTGTGTGTGTGTGTGTGTAGTGTGTGCGTGTGAGGGGGTTGGAGGGGGGGGGGGGGGCGGTACTTTATGAAGTTAAAGTATTTTTTACAGCTCGTGTCGTGTAAGTGTGTGTGTGTGTGTGTGTGTGTGTGTGTGTGTGTGGTTTGTGCGTGCGTGCGTGTGTCTAACTGTCTGTGTCTGTCTGTCGGTCTGTCTGTTTCTTCTTCTTCTTCCTGCAATGTCCATCAGCCGTTAGTCCGGCTATTATTGACATGTGGGGAGGTGCGCAGCGTGGAGAGGGAGAGAGAAGGGAAGAGGGAAATAACTTTGGCCCTAAAGGTTAAGGTGCAGCTGCACTGATGCGGAGCTGCACTCAGGCCTTCAGGCCCAAGGCCCTGTTTGTGTATGTCTGTCTCTATGTTTGTGTGTATGTGTGTGTAGTGTGTGCGTGTGAGGGGGTTGGAGGGGGGGGGGGCGGTACTTTATGAAGTTAAAGTATTTTTACAGCTCGTGTCGTGTAAGTGTGTGTGTGTGTGTGTGTGAGAGAGAGAGAGAGAGGATGGAAGGGGTATCTGCAGGGAAGGAAATGGTGGTGGAAGGAGGGTTGGGAGTTGTCGGCGCGCACAGTAGCTGAATTTCTTCTTGTTATTTATTTTATTTTTAATTTTATTTTATGTTATTTAACCAACTGGCAACCCTTTCCTCCATATCTTGGAGTTCATACTGACAATTTCCTGTTCAAACTGATTGACAAGCCGCCATCCAAAGCATGAGCAGGCCAACGTAAAGCAGTGTGTACCAATTAATCTCTTCAGTCATCTGATCGAACCACTCGCAGTGGTGCATGGCGTTTGTCAACAAGACGCTCGCGAAATTTGGATAGCACGAGTGTGTGTGTGTGTGTGTGTGTGTGTGTTCTCTCTCTCTCTCTCTCTCTCTCTTTTCCTTGACTATTGAATACATCCCATTCGGTGTCGGCGAAAATCTTCCCATCGGGAAATAATACAAACAGGGTCTGTGTGTATTTTTAAGCACGTTAGAACTTTTGATCTGGGTGTCACGCAGTGGTAACTCCTGACATATTCTGGAACTGTACGTTCCTGTGTAACAGTTTTGATAACACCAAACCAAGGAACAGAAATGGAAACGCTAAAAATATTATTGTCAATCCCACCACTTAAACTGGCTTGAGCCAACTCCAAATAAAACAAGAGAGGCAAGGCCTTCAAGATTCACTTGCGATGCACTTAAAAAAAATCTAATCTTTAAAATGTTTTCTGTATTTGTTATTATAAAGTTTCGGGTAAAAAAAAAAAAAAAGAAAAAAAGAAAAAGAAAAAAGAATAGCCCTGAAGGCAGATTCGAACCCCGCGTGTTCGGGTGAGAAGAAACTGTCTTACTCAATACACTATCGTGGCTCCTTAACTGACGTTCAAAAATTTAACATGTAAACATGCTTTTTTAAGGGCGATAAATCTATTGCGGTATTCGCAGTGAGAACGCTGTTTAAATCATATTATTCTGGTGTATCTTGGGCATTCAAAAAATCTTTAAGGGCAATTAAGAATTCTTTTAAGTCCGCGGCAAAGGAGACGTGGCTATCACCGCAATCACACTGCAACATTTAGCAGTTTTCTCTGGATCTAGATAGATGTACAAGTTTAGTTACACCCGCCGGGAATGTACGACACGGTTGATTCAATTTCTCTTTTATGTTCATTCTAGTTTTAAAGTTGATATGAAAATTGAGTATTTTGTTAAACTAATAACATGTAGAGCCAAGTACAAGTACTTCTAAACGTCGTATGAAGTGAAAAGGACTTAATTTTGAAAAGTCAAGACCAGAAATTTTTTACGTTTCATCAATGGTATTAACTCTCATGGTTTATTATTTTTAACTGTGAATTCCGACTGATTTTGTTGATATTTTTATGGCAATCTGGGGCATAATCCAGTCTCTGAATAAATACTTAACGGTCTCCTTCTCCAACTTTCCATCATATGTTATCGTGTATTGTCGATTGAATATAGGATTGAACGGGCAGGTCAACAACTTGAAACAAAATGGCGCCCTTCACGTTCGCGAGGAATATGAGCACACGCTTTGAATATGTATAAATATGTGTACGCAATTGATTTTTGCCCCTGACCTTCAGGGCTCAGCCAATAGATCTATAAAGTCCACTCGTAGTATTGATTTCAGTATTTTCCGAAAAAGACCACTTGGGCGGATGAACATAGTGAAAGTCCTGTACACTGAGAGTAAAACACACAAGCTTTTTATGTATTGAGTATAATTTCAAAATGTAATGTCTGAGATGAGAAAGATCAGTTTAAAGCAAATTAACCCCCCTAGCATTAATTACATATTAATTTCCCTTTTTTACTATCTGCACCAAAGACATGCACCAGAAATATAACTTCCATGCATAGCAAAAGAAGTTCCTGTTTGAACAAAAAATGATAAAAATGACTGCTCTTGTTGTTGTGTCAGAATATCAGATCAAAGTTTTAAGTTTAGAGAATAAAAAATATAAATATAACAGTAAATTCAGTTTGCATATAATTTGGCTTCTTTTTAAGCATTTTTTGTGCCCATCCCAGAGGTGCAATATTGTTTTAAACAAGATGAATGGAAAGAACTGAATTTTTCCTATCTTTATGCCAAATTTGGTGTCAACTGACAAAGTATTTGCAGAGAAAATGGCAATGTTAAAGTTTACCACGGACACACACACACACACACACACAACCGAACATCGGGTTAAAACATAGATTCACTTTGTTTACACGAGTGAGTCAAAATTTCGAGTCTGATTGAGGGTGGTCCCTGTTTGTTTTGTTTTGCTTTTTGTGTTTTTTGCCATTTGAAC
>NC_134883.1:9241765-9249265 GCF_041734735.1 Babylonia areolata
TCAAAGAGGGCAGTGGTGGTTGGATAGTGTTGGTTCAAAGAGGGCAGAGGTGGTGGGATAGTGTTGGTTCAAAGAGGGCAGCGACAGTGGGATAGTGTTCGCTCAAAGAGGGCAGCGGTGTTGGGATAGTTTGGTTCAAAGAGGGCAGCGATGGTGGGATAGTGTTGGTTCAAAGAGGGCAGATGTGCTAGGATAGTCTGGTGAAACAGGCGTTTAAAAACCCCAGAGCTAACTGTACGGGCAAACGTGAAGAAGTGTTCAGTCAAGAATTTCAGTTTCTCAAGGTGTCACTGTGTTCAGACAAATCCATACACACCACACATATATCTGCCAGGCAAATGCCTGACCAGCAGCATATCCCAACGCGCTAAGTCAGAGCATTGAGTGCATGCATGATTATTATATGATTATGTATCCTTCAGAGTGGATTTCTTCCACAGAGTTTTGCCAGAGGACAACCATTCTGTTGCCACAGGTTCTTTTGCAGTGCGCCAAGTGCGTGCTGCACACGGGACATCGGTTTATTGTCTCACCCGAATGACAAGACGCTCAGTTTGATTTTCCAGCCAAACTTGGGGAGAAAGGGGAGAGACTGGGAATTGAACTCAAACCCTCACGGACACTGTATTGGCAGACAAGCGTCTTAATGAACCATTCTGCCACCTTCCTCCTTCAATCAAAAAACGACTATATGTAACTGCTGCTGCCGTTACTGTCACTGACCCCCCATCTCCCTCCACTCCTCCTCAACTCCCCCCTCCCTCCCTCCACTCCACTCCTCTCCTCCTCAACTCCCTCCCTCCCCCTCCACTCCACTCCACTCCTCAACTCCCCACCTCCCCCTCCTCTTCAACTCCCTACCACCCCCTTCCCCTCCACTCCTCCTCAACTCCCTACCACCCCCTCCACTGCACTCCTCCTCAACGCCTCCCCCTCCACTCCACTCCTCCTCAATCCACCCCCAGCCCCCTCCCCCTCCACTCCACTCCTCCTCAACTCCCCCCTCCCCTCCACTCCACTCCTCTTCAACTCCCTCCCCCTCCCCTCCACTGCACTCCTCTTCAACTCCCTCCCCCTCCCCTCCACTCCACTCCTCTTCATCTCCCTCCCCCTCCCATCCACTCCACTCCTCTTCATCTCCCTCCCCCTCCCCTCCACTCCACTCCTCTTCAACTCCCTCCCCCTCCCCTCCACTGCACTTCTCTTCAACTCCCTCCCCCTCCCCTCCACTCCACTCCTCTCCCTCCCCCTCCCCTCCACTCCACTCCTCTTCATCTCCCTCCCCCTCCCCTCCACTCCACTCCTCTTCATCTCCCTCCCCCTCCCCTCCACTGCACTCCTCTTCAACTCCCTCCCCCTCCCCTCCACTCCACTCCTCTTCGTCTCCCTCCCCCTCCCCCTCTCCTCCACTCCGCTCCTCCTCAACTTCCTCCCCCTCCCCTCAACTCCACTCCTCCTCAACTCCCTCCCTCCCCCTCCCCTCCACCTCCTCAACTCCCCCTCCCTCCCTCCCTCCCTCCCTCCACTCCACTCCTCCTCAACTCCCCCCTCCATCCCTCCCTCCCTCCACTCCACTCCACTCCTCCTCAACTCCCTCCCCCTTCCCCATCCACTCGACCACCTCACCTGTCGACCTCTGCCGCCCAGGTATCCGGCGTGAAGTTTGCGGGGCGGAAGAGCGGTCCTCCTTTGGTGAGGATCCTGGAGGAGGTCCGATGCTGGTTGTAAGACTGGGTCATGGCGTCGTCCGTCTTGACGCCGTAGGAGGCGGACATGTGGAAGACGCCGAAGAGGGAGGCGGAGGCCGAGGCCAGGATGGCGCTCTTTTTGTCGCTCTGGGACATCACCCAGTCCTGCTTCAGGTTGTCCTCCTGGTCACAAAATCAAAGAGAAATTGAAGGCCCTTGACCCATACAAATGGTGTTCACATACCCAAAAGTACTGAACAGCATCAAAGTGAAAATGGGTTAGTTTGCTAGACGCTTGACCCATACAAATGGTGTTCACATACCCAAATGTATTGAACAGTATCAAAGTGAAAATGGTTCAGCATGCTAGGCCCTTGGCCCATACAAATGGTGTTCACGTACCAGTATCAAAGTGAAAATGGTTCAGCTTGCTAGGCCCTTGAACCATACAAATGGCGTTCACGTATCCAAATGTATTGAATAGCATCAAAGTGAAAATGGTTTAGTTTATTAGGTCCTTCGCCGATATAAACTGAGTTCACACACACAAAGGTGTTACATTATTGAACACATACATTGACGTCTGAGCGCTTTTTTTTCCCTACTGAATATGAATTGTACACAAATTTACCGAGTCTTGAAATTACTAGGTGACAGAGAGAGAGAGAGAGAGAGAGAGAGAGAGAGAGAGAGAGAGCAGGCGGGGGAAGGGGGGGGGGGGTTAGGGGGGGAGAGAGGGAGGATGAGAGAAGACAGCCAGACAGACGGAGAGGGAGTGAGGTAGAGGAAAACGAAAGCATATTTTACAGTTTATGCGCAAGCCACTGTTGAAGGGGGTTTCGTATGCAGATAAAGGATTTGATAAACATGCGCATGCAGACCCCACATCGCCCTATTACCCATTAGCCCCTCCAAGTCTCCTAACTCCTCACACACCATTTCAATACCACATAGCATAATAGTTCCAGAGTATATGAATACCCATACTCCCGGCAAAATAACAACAACAACAACAACAAACAAAAAACAAAACAAAGCAAAAACAAAAAACACAAAAAAACCAGCTCGTATGCATCCTTCAGTCTTGGGAGACTATGAATTCGTGCTCTGGGTTATGCTTCTGGCCTGCAGCGTCAGTTGTGGCTTGACAGGCCCGTGCGAGAACGGTACCAGTACCTATCTTCACCTCCACCTGTCCCGTAACCCAGTGGAGGGTCACCTGGGCACCGCAGATGATTTCCGGACCACTTCTCTCCATCTGTTCCTGTCTCTCGCAGCTCTCTGGGAATCTGGGAAACTTCAGGTTTGCCCATTTTTGACTCACTTGTGTAAACAAAGTGAGTCTATGTTTTAACCCGGTGTTCGGTTGTCTGTGTGTGTGTGTGTGTGTGTGTGTGTGTGTGTGTGTGTGTGTGTGTGTGTGTCCGTGTGTCTGTGTGTCCGTGGTAAACTTTAACATGGACATTTTCTCTGCAAATACTTTGTCAGTTGACACCAAATTTGGCATAAAAATAGGAAAAATTCAGTTCTTTCCAGTCATCTTGTTTAAAACAATATTGCACCTCTGGGATGGGCACAAAAAAATAATAAAAGAAGCCTAATTATATGCAAACTGCATTTACTGGCTGTTATATTTATAAAAAAAATATTTTTTTGTATTCTCTAAACTTGGCACTTTGATCTGATATTCTGACACAACAACAAGAGGAGTCATTATCATCATTTTTTGTTCAAACAGGAACTTCTTTTGCTTCGCATGGAATTTTTATTTATTTTGCAAACGTTTTGGTGCAGATAGTAAAAAAGGGAAATTACTCTGTAATTAATGCTAGGGGACGTAATTTATCACAAGTGAGTCTTGAAGGCCTTGCCTCTCTTGTTTGATGTTGTCCTGCCACATTTTCTTTTGCCCCTCTCTCGTCCTACTGCCTCCTACGGTGCCTTGCAGAATGGTCTTTGAGAGTTCGTCGGTTCTTGTGGCGTGTCTGTACCATTTCAGCTTCCTCCTCGTGATGACGGTTAGGGGATCATCGTGGGGTTCAACGACTTGGGTGATCTTCTGTCGGACCTCAGTGTTCGTGACGTGCTCAGTGTAGGAGATGCCTAATAGCTTTCGGAAGCATCTCATTTCCATGGTTTGGGTCTTCTTCTCAAGGTCGGCAGTGAGAGTCCACGTTTCGCAAGCACAGAGAAAAAACAAACAAAAACAACAAACTTCTTCAAGTTAGAGGTGTGTGTGTGTGTGTGTGTGTGTGTGTGTGTGTGTGTGTGTGTGTGTGTGTGTGTGTGTGTGTGTGTGTGTGTGTGTGTGTGTGTGTCTTAACCTTCTCCAAAGCGGCCCCGGCGTCAGCCTTGGTCACGACGTGCGTGCCGAAATCCCTGACGAGCAGCTGCGCCAGGTATCGGGCCTGGTCCTTCTCCCCAAGCTCCTGGGCCGCCGCGATCCCCAGAACCCGGTCCTTGAACACCGGGTGGAGCGGGGTGTCCGGCTGCAGCTGCACCCCGTACCTAGTTTGGTTTGGAGGTGGGGTGCGGGAGGAGGAGGCGCGCGCACACACATACAACAGAGCACGCAGCACGCGCGCGCATACACACACACACACAGAGCACGCGCGCGCACATACACGCCACGCGAGCGCAAACACACACACACACACACACACACACACACACACACACACACACACACACACACACACAGAGGTAATTAATTTAAGTTTTGTTGTTGTTGTTTTAACTCTCTCCATACGAACGGCGAAAGAGACGACGTTAACAGCGTTTCACCCCAATTACCATCATCAAAATATTGCAAGCCGAAGGCTCTTATACTGAAGAGGTGAATGTTGACAAAGAATACCACAATTCTGACGACGGAGGCTAAAGGTTGGGTCATTCAGACACCCACTGGACATCCGAGGGGTCTGTGTAGAGGAGAAGAGAGGACTGGCCGTACTGAGTGAGTTAACGGAGGTGTGGATAGATGGGTGGCTGGGTGGGTGGGTGAATTGAGTGTGTGTATGGAGGGGTGAGTGAGGAGGTGGGGAGTGAAGAGGTGTCAGAGACGGAGAGAGAAATAGAGAGAGGGTGGGTAAATTGAAGGTATTATGAAAACGGAGGCAGTCGACAGATGTGTGGTGGGTGGATTGTGTATGTGTGTGTGTGTGTGTGTGTTGTGTGTGCGTGCGTGTGTGTGTGTGTGTGCGTGCGTGAGTGCGTGGGTGGTGAGAGGGGTGATGATGGTGAGGTCGGGAAGTGTGTATGTGTGCGTGTGTGTGTTTGAGAGTCCGTGTGCATATATTGATGTAAAAGCATTGGTTGCTGTCGAAGTGCGCCACAGCAGACGCGTTTGCCTGCGTGATGCATGTGTGAGGAAGGGAGGGTTAAGGCGCGAGAGAGATTGATACCAAGCATCCGGATATCATTTACGTGTATACTGTCCGTTTGACTGTACAGAAAATTGCCTGTATCACTCAGTCTGACTCTTCTTCTTCTTCTTCTTCTTCTGCGTTCGTGGGCTTCAACTCCCACGTTCACTCGTATATACGCGAGTGGGCTTTTTACGTGTATGACCGTTTTTACCCCGCCATGTAGGCAGCCATACTCCGCTTTCGGGGGTGTGCATGCTGGGTATGTTCTTGTTTCCATAACCCACCGAACGCTGACATGGATTACAGGATCTTTAACGTGCGTATTTGATCTTCTGTTTGCGTATACACACGAAGGGGGTTCAGGCACTGTCAGGTCTGCACATATGTTGACCTGGGAGATCGTAAAAATCTCAACCCTTTACCCACCAGGCGCCGTCACCGTGATTCGAACCCGGGACCCTCAGGTCGAAAGTCCAACGCTTTAACCATTCGGCTATGGCGCCCGTCAGTCTGACTGTTCAATTTTGACTGCGTATTGTGATCAGAATTCGATTCGAGGCCCCGTTTCCTCTTTCCGAGGTAAAGGTTCCGATTTTCCTCACTCCACTCAGGTTTGAAAGGGTACAACATATCTTGAGGAATATGTTGATATATATTGAGGAAGGTTAAAACGGCGACAGGAGAGGACTGGGCCCCGCCTTACTGAGCCGAGCCCTACTAGACACTGTGGGTATAATGAGTTCACTTCCCCCATTGTACGTAGAAAGCTATAGGGTAATTTTTTTTTATTTTTTATGTAGGCTTCGTTTCCAAATGAATAAATAGATGAATAAATTGATAAATAAATATGTAAATAAATCCGCGTTTTCTATAAATTGTCCACTATAACTCCCTACATACGATACTTTCACTTCGGTACACGTACCTACTTGATACCCACCAAATAAATAAATGAATGCATAAATAGATAAAATAAAATAGATAAATACATAAATCATCGTTTTGCATAGATTGTCCACTGTAACTCCATGTGTATAATACTTTCACTTCGGTACACGTACCCACCTGATACCCACTAAATAAATAAATAAATTAATTAATAAATAAACAAAATAAAATAAGTAAATAAATAAATCAGCGTTTTGCAGAGATTGTCCACTTTAACTCCCTGTATACAATACCCTGATAACCCACCGAATAAATAAACAAGTGAATAGATGAAACAAGTAAATGAATAAGTCAGCATTTTGCAGAGACTGCCCACTTTTAACTCCCAGTACACATAATAATCATGTACCTTCACCTGGGGTACAACGCGCCCACCTTATGTATCGGAGCTGGGTACGGGTGGTGACGGACTTGTCGCCTATCTGCTTGCTCTTGGTCTGCTCAAAGTCCGAGGAGAACTTGCCGCTGATGCTGAACTTGCTGAGGCTGAGGCCCGCCTCCACGTTGACGGACCTGGCGGTGGTGCTGGTCCAGTTCTGGAGGGTGGGGAGCAGAGAGTGTGTTGTGGGTTGTTTGTGTCACTCTTTTTGTCACAGCAGATTTCTCTGTGTATGAAGTTCGGGCTGCTCTTCCCAGGGAGAGCGCGTCGCTACATGACAGCACCACCCGTTTTTTTTTTGTTTGTTTTTGTTGTTGTTGTTGTTGTTGTTGCTGTTTTTCTGCCTGCAGTTTTATTTGTTTTTCCTATGGAAGTGGATATTTCTACAGAATTTTGCCACGGACAACCCTTTTGTTGCCGTGGGTTCTTTTACGTGCGCTAAATGCATGCTGCTCACGGGACCTCGGTTTTACGTCTCGTCCGAATGTTGGACGTGTGTGTGTGTATGTGTGTGTGTGTGTGTGTGTGTGTGTGTGTGTGTGTGTGTGTGTGTGTTGTTGTTGTTGTTGTTGCGTGTGTTGAGGAGGTGTGGTGTGGGGTGTTTGTGTGGGTGGGTGGGTGGGTTGGTGGTGGTGGTGATGGGGTGATGTGTTTGTGTGTGGGGATGGGGTGGTGTGTGTGTGTGTGTGTGTGTGTGTGTGTTTGTGTGTGTGTGTGTGTGTGTGCGTGTGCGTGTGAGGTGTGTATCTCTCTCTCTCTCTCTCTCTCTCTCTCTGCGTTCTCTCCTCACCCTTCTCTTTCTCCCCCTCTCCACTTTCTCCTCCCCCCCTCATTCCCCCTCCCTCGCGCTTCTCCCTTTCTCTCTCTCCCTCTCCTCCTCCTCTCCCCCTTTCTCCTCTTTCATTCTCCCCCTCTCCCTCTCACTCAACACGCCCCCTTGCCCCCACTCCCCCTCCCTCCCAGGATCCCCCCCTCCCCATCCACCCCTTACCGTCCAGTGTGTCATGAGCTCAGCAAAGATCTGCACGTTGCTGGCCTTGACGGGCACGGCGCTGACCGAGTCCGGCAGCAGGAACCGTCCGTCCTCCGTCGTGCGGCACTGGGAGTAGTTGAACAC
>NC_134883.1:9255309-9262809 GCF_041734735.1 Babylonia areolata
TAAATTAAATTTTTAAACTTCATATGGCTCGGGCAAACACAATCTTAAATTTATCTCCAAACTACATTCACGTTAAAATTCTGTTGCATGGAGATCCTGTTCTCCAAAATCATACAAATATATTCATATTTCAAACTGTCCACCAGTTTATCTCTGATCAAATAGATTTTAGCTTAGAAAGTATTGTGAAGAAAGAGTACAACATGATTCTATTCGTAAAATATATGTTGAATTTTTTTGACTGACCAAATATTCAAGGTGAATGGATTGGCCAATGATCTGTTAGAATTTCTCCTCTCCCCTCTGTTCCCCCTCCTCCACCACCTTACCCCCCATTCTTCTAAATTTTCTTCTTCTTCTTCGTGTTTTTCTTCTATTAGGCCAATTACTTTGGTGATAATAAATTTAATCTCATGTTAATATTGATATTAGCATTATTTTACTATATTATGTACTGTTTGTTTATTTGTTTTATTTCATTATTTCATTACTTACTGTTTATGCATGTTATTTCATACAAGTCATAATATGGTTCATCTGCCGTCATGATAAAAATTGAAGTGCAACGTTGTGAGCACAGTATAAGCTTTAAGCTTGTTGATGCTCTTTTGTCATTCAATGCATTGTAATCATGTGTATTGTTGAATAATTAAAGTTTATTTAAACCACTTTCTGGCCTGCCTCTTCTGAACAGCTGCAGCAGTCCTGTTGGCCTCGCACAACTTGGCACCTTTGTCCACAGCAGCGCGCCATTTGTCACGGTCCACTGCAGATTCCTCCCAGGAGTCAGGGTTGATATCAAATGCTTTCAGAGAGACTTTCAGAGTATCTCTGAAGCGCTTCTTCTGACCTCCGTGTGATCTCTTCTACAGATACATAGGCATGCACTCAAGGCCTCGGTCATGGCCACAGTCAGGCATTTGTCTAACAGGTGTGGTGTAGCATATATGGATTTGTCCCACCGCAGTGACGTCTCTTTAAGAAAGTGAAACTGTACCTCGTACATACCTCATTGTCAATGTAGTCGTTGCAGGCATAGCACCACACGGACAGGTCGGAATAGCTCAGCACCATCAGGTGTTCCTCCGCCACACTGTGGAACAGCATGTGTTCGTTGACGTAGCGACTGCAGAACACCTGTGGTGACACACACAAACACACCTCAACATGTTATATGGACATACATCTCCACCCCCCCCCCCACCCCCCGCCCCCCCCCCTCCCCCCGGACACATTCTTTGTTCATTGTTGGTGCTGTTTTTGCTTTACTGTTAAGTGTTCTGTCTCTGCCAATTCTTGCTGTTTTATTTATAAAATGTTGTGTTGCTAGCACAATGAAAATAGCTGCAAGAAGCCACACAAATACACACACACAATGAATATACAATATAACACACACACACACACTACAGAAATATATAGATACATATAGATATATAATTTTTTTATATAGATATATATATGTACACAAAGATATATATATATATATATATATATATATATATATATATATAGAGGGAGAGAGAGAGAGAGAGAGAGAGAGAGAGAGAGAGAGAGAGATAATACACAGAGACACACAAGCACATAAGTACACACACGCATGCGTGTGTGCGCACACACACACACACACACACACACACACACACAAACGTGTGCAAAAGCCTCTTCACTCACACAACCAATCCACCACCACACCCCCACCCAACCCAACTCCCACACCCACACCTTTTTTTCAAACATCTGTCATAAAAAAAACATTATATAAAAAAAAATCAGTACTGAAAAAGATATAGTTATAATGATGGCCTCTGTTGTGCATGGCAGTATACCCCTGAAAATGAAGTATGGCTGCCTCCAGGTTGAAAACTGTCATACACATAAAAGCCCTGTAGACAAGTGAAGTTTGAAGTTACAGCCAAAAAATAAGTCATGCCAATGTAACACATGCAACTTTATTATTTCTCTCTCTGTAGTGTGTTCATTTTCATTTAATGTCTATCCACATTAAGTGATATTAGACATGAAAAAAGGGGGAGTGAGGGAGGAGGGGAGAAAAGAGGGAGGGGAAGGGAAAGGGATGAAAACAATACTATTCATAACATTCACTGAACAACAATCTGACTAAGAGAATAACTTTTCCAACTCTAAAACATATAGGCATAAAATAAAAAATCAAAAATCAAAGGTTATAACGACAATCCAATTTGACTATTTTACAAAGATTTGGGCGGGGAGGGGGGGGGGGGGGTAAAAGGTTATAACAACAATCCAATTATACTAGTTTACGATGATTTAATTTTTTTTTTTTTATCATAGTGTGTGTGTGTGTGTGTGTGTGTGTTTATAGTACTCAGACGCTCATGCCAAAAGGAAAGACCCTGTTTTTGGTGTAAGGGAGGAAACACTAATAAGATCATAAGGACTCCCGTCAGCAGTACCCTCCCTTATACTGTTCACATGTGGGCTTTCTTCATCTTTTATGAGTATCTATACAAGCATAAATATATTTATCATACTTAAACTGGAGCACAGAGATATCTGAGAAAGGAAGTTAATAAATTGTAAAATATGAGGACAACATATGATTACACTTTGTTAAACTCTTGTGAGCGAAAAAAAAAAAAGAAAAAAAAGAAAAGAAAAGAATAAAACAATCTACTCGTCTCCAGTACAGTCTGTTTCTGTCACTCTCAATAGCGGTCATCTTTTGTCCGATGAGTATTTTCTTTTGCTTGAATCTTCTCTTCTTTTTTTTTTTCTTCGTAACTAATGAATCAAATTAAAAAAAAAAAATTCTTTATTTAGCCCCCCAAAAGTTGCGGCACGAAAGAGCCAGTGTAATACTGCCTCCAAGTTTGAGAGTCACAGTCCTGCACAAAAAAACTATGAGCTGTAAGTGAAAATGACTTCCCATTGGGTTGGATAAACCACTGATCATACAACTCTCACTTTGCCGTTGACCTAACTGTTAGCTTATGTCAGCTGTGATATAAGCTGAGTGATGGGCCTAACATTATCAGTATCAGTATCAGTAGCTCAAGGAGGCGTCACTGCGTTCGGTCAAATCCATATACGCTACACCTCATCTGCCGAGCAGATGCCTGACCAGCAGCATAACCCAACGTGCTTAGTCAGGCCTTGAGAAAAAAAAGAAGAAAGAAATAAAATAACAAAAAATAAAATAAAATAAAATAAAATAAAAAAATAAATAAATAACAGATAAATACATAAAAGTACTACTACTACTAATAATAATAATATTCATAAGGCGCAAAATCTTGATGAAGTTAACTCTAAGCGCGCGCACTACACACACACACACACACTCAGACACACACACACACACACGCACGCACACATGCACACACGCACGCACGCACGCGCGCGCGCGCACACACACACACACACACATTAGACTGTGACCAAAGCGAGCAGTTGGCTGTTGCATGTCAGGTATCACACAGTCCCTGACTGCTAACTGCGGAAGATGTCGCCAACAACACTGCTGGATGGGCACAGTAGCCGAATGGTTAAAGCGTCGGACTCTCAATCTGAGGGTCCTGGGTTCGAATCTCGGTGATGGCGCCTGGTGGGTAAAGGGTGGAGATTTTTACGATCTCCCAGGTCAACATATGTGCAGACCTGCTAAAAAGTGCCTGAACCTCCTTTGTGTGTATACGCACGCAGAAGATCAAATACGCATGTTAAAGATCCTGTAATCCATGTCAGTGTCCGGTGGGTTTTGAAAACAAGAATATACCCAGTATGCACACCACCGAAAGCGGAGTATGGCTACCTTCATGGCAGGATAAAAACAGTCATACAAGTAAAAGCCCACTCGTGTACATATGAGTCACGGTGAACGTGGGGGTTGCAGCCCACGAACGAAGAAGAAGAAGAACGCTGGTGAAAAGCAGCTACCACCTTCCCCATCAATATTACGGAGGGGGTGTGTGTGTGCGTGTGTGTGTGCGCGCGCGCGGCGTGCGTGCGTGTGTGCGTGTGTGCGTGCGCATGTTCATTGTTTTCTATTCGGGACAAAAATTGCCATTTTCCCCCTGCAGCTGAATACTATTGAAAAAAAAAAAAAACAAAGAAAGAAAAAACCGAAACAAATACCCCCTCCCCTCACCCAAATCCTCCGAAAACGCAAAAAAACAACAATAAAAAAACAGACACACAGCTCAATGACTAGGCCCTCTGTTGTGTGAAAAGACATCTATTGATTTTCCATATAACAGAATGATTTCATCATCATAAAAAAAACCCAAACAAACAAACAAACACACACTTCTCTCTCTCTCTTTCTGTCTCTCTGTCTCTCTCTCTCTCTATATATATATATATATATATAGTCATATTTGTATTTTGTATTTGTATTTCTTTTTATCACAACAGATTTCTCTGTGTGAAATTTCTCTTTGTGCACGTAAAAGAATCCACGGCAACAAAAGGGTTGTTCCTGGCAAAATTCTGTAGAAAAATCCACTTCGATAGGAAAAACAAATAAAACTGCACGCAGGAAAAAATACAAAAAATGTGGGTGGCGCTGTAGTGTAGCGACGCGCTCTCCCTGGGGAGAGCAGCCCGAATTTCACACAGAAATCTGCTGTGATAAAAAGAAATAGAAATAGAAATAGAAATAGAAATATATATATATATATATATATATACCTAATAGTGTGGATTTCTTCTACAGAATTTTACCAGAGGACAACAATCGTTGCCATGGGTTCTTTTTCGTGCACCAAGCGCGTGACGCACATGGAACGTCGGTTTATCGTTTCATCCGAATGACTAGACGCTCAGTTTGATCTTTCCCAGTCAAACTCGGGAGAAAAGGGGCCAAGAACAGGATTGGTGCTCACACCCTCAGGGACACTCCGTGCTGGCAGACGAGCGCCTTAACCAGTTCTGCCACCTCCCTCCTTGCAGAGCGGAGAACAAAGCGGCATCCTTCACCACACAGCAGGTGCTGGAAATGTCACGCTCTCTTCACAGTAAAGGTCGCGTGCATCTGCAGACATCTCCATCTGCATGCTGCTCATCATCATCATCATCATCATCATCGTTGTTGTCTACACATTAGTACCAGAGCTTAATTTGAAACGGATGACAGAGGGCACTCTCTCACAGACAAATCAACCGATTCTCTCTCCCCCCCCCCCCCCCCCACCCCCATAACCCTCCAGTCCCCCGAACACACATACAGTGAATCGACAAAGGGAAAGGTTCAAGAAGCTGCATGAGCCGACTTGTTGTGCTCAGCGGAACTGGCAGGCTGACACTTTCAAACATGCAACAGGACTCAGCATTAAATGAGTTGTCTATTTTCAGAACGAAAAGAAAAGGAAAAGGAAATCTCAGAAAAAATGACTTGTCTATTTTCATACAGAAGAAGAAGAAAAAGAAGAAGAAGAAGAATCTCAGAAGAGAAACAAAACAAAATAAGAACAAACAACAACAGGGAACTTTTGAGGGGGGGGGGGGGGGGGGGGGAAGAAAGAAAATCCTTTGACTTGACTATTCAGACCGCCTTCAGGGGCAACATGCTGTTTGGATCCATAGTGGTAATGTCAAGTAAAAGATAATAAAAAAAAGAAAAAAAAAAGAAAAAAAGAATTAAAAAAAAAAGAAAACAAAAAGAAGAAGGAAGAAGTGAATGATGAAGCACTGAATACACAATGTGCGCCAAAGCCAAGAGTTGCTGTTCCTGACACGACAATTAAGAGGTCAGAGCTGCGCCTTAATTACTTTCCGTTGCTTTATTCATATTTCTCTTTTTCCTTTTTTTTTTCTTTCTTTCTTCTTTTTTTTCTTTTTTTTTTTTTAACTTCTTTTGCATTACATATAATCTTTTTCAGATTTTTTTTTTCAATTTCAATGTCTTTGAACAACAACAACCCCCCCCCTCCCCCCAAAAAAAACAAATCCCAAGGTAACTTACACATTTTTAGCATTTTCTGGGCACTCTGTGAAAAAAGAAAAACGAACACCCCCCCGAGGTGGCCATGCTGTGTTTCTCATAGTGCTCAAGAGGCGGCCATGTTGTTTTTCTCATACTGCTCAATATGGCGGCCATGCTGTGTTTCCCATACTGCTCAATATGGTGGCCATGTTGTGTTTCTCATACTGCTCTAGAAGCGGCCATGTTGTGTTTCTCATACTGCTCAATATGGCGGCCATGTTGTGTTTCTCATACTGCTCAAGAGGCGGCCATGTTGTGTTTCCCATACTGTTCAAGAGGTGGCCATGTTGTGTTTCTCATACTGCTCAATATGGCGGCCATGCTGTGTTTCTCATACTGCTCAAGAGGCGGCCATGTTGTTTTTCTCATACTGCTCAAGAGGCGGCCATGCTGTGTTTCTCATACTGCTCAATATGGTGGCCATGCTGTGTTTCTCATACTGCTCAATATGGTGGCCATGCTGTGTTTCTCATACTGCTCAATATGGTGGCCATGCTGTGTTTCTCATACTGCTCAATATGGTGGCCATGCTGTGTTTCTCATAGTGCTCTACATGGTGGCCATGCTGTGTTTCTCATAGTGCTGTACATGGCCATGCTGTGTTTCTCATACTGCTCAATATGGTGGCCATGCTGTGTTTCTCATACTGCTCTACATGGTGGCCATGCTGTGTTTCTCATAGTGCTCTACATGGCCATGCTGTGTTTCTCATAGTGCTCAATATGGTGGCCATGCTGTGTTTCTCAAAATGCTCAACAATGCCAGTTGGACATTTGATCTGTGGTAGCTAAAGAGCTGAAATCCAGAGGTCGATTATGAATCCAATCTTAATAATTGGCAACCAGACAATATGGGGAGTTTATTTATCTATGATACTGTATTAATCTATTCATTAAATTATATATATATATATATATATATATATATATATATTTACTTATTTACTATCATCATGATCATTAGTAGTAGTAGTAGTAGTAGTATTGCTGCTGCTAGCAACTACTACTAGTACTACTATTCTTCTTATTATTATTAAAAAAAATCCCCTCAATCACGTTGTCCAGGTTACGCTGCTGGTCAGGCATCTGCTTGGCAGTTGTGGCCGTACAGCCTGTATGGATTTGTCCAAGCGCCTCCTTGAGTAAGTGAACCGGACAGCCCTGAACTGAACTGAGGGTGGGGATTGAACTCTCTCCATACGAACGGGCGAAAGAGACCACGTTAACAGCGTTTCACCCCAATTACCATCATCAAAATAGTGCAAGCGGAAGGCTCTTATACTGAAGAGGTGAATGTTGACAAAGAAAACCACAATTCTGACGACGGAAGCTAAAGGTTGGGTCATTCAGACACCCACTGGACATCCGAGGGGTCTGTGTAGAGGAGAAGAGAGGACTGGCCGTACTGAGTGAGTTAAATTATATATATATATATATATATATATATTTACTTATTTACTATCATCATGATCATTAGTAGTAGTAGTAGTAGTAGTAGTAGTATTGCTGCTGCTAGCAACTACTACTAGTACT
>NC_134883.1:9267809-9270309 GCF_041734735.1 Babylonia areolata
TCTCCAGTTCTGTTTTTAATACAAAGAAATCTCTCAAATCAAAGCTCTTCCGTTCTGCCTTCCAATGTGCTTCTGAACTTTTGTTCTGTGTGTGTGTGTGTGTGTGTGTGTGTGTGTGTGTGTGTGCACGCGCGCGCGCGCGCGTGTGTGTGTAAAGTATGCGGTACTTGAATCACGTGTAGACAATGTAAGTTGGTACAACAGCTACACCCCTGTCCGCGGTGCCACAGACACACACACACACACACACACACACACACACACACACACACACACACACTTCAGAGCCCGGACCGGTCTTGTCAGTCATCCAGGCACCCACCCAGTGTGACGCTCATGCTCATCTTCGCTCGCGAATGAGAAACAACAGAGAATGTACGTGTCGCTTTAATTCCTAACGCCACGTGTCCCCTGCCTGGGAGATGTGAACCTCGCTCTGTGATAATTATCACTGTTATTGTCATTATTGTTCATTCATTTATATGACGCTGAATCCCCAGTTGTTAAAAGAGTCCTTAGTTCTCCTCATAAAAGGCAACAACAAAAACATCCTGGGTTTCAATGCGCTGCTTTATATAATATATATATATATATATACAGGCGAGAGGGGTCAATTCGGAAATCTCAAAAATTAATAAAACACATAAAAACGGGACCTTTCCGGTACAGAGACCCATCTCTCAAGTATCATTGTTTTTGTGTTGTTGTTGATGCTTTCTTATTGATTGTTGTTGTTTTGTGTGTGTTCTTAATTTTCCGGAATGGACTACCCCCCCCCCCCTCCCCCCCCCCCCCCCCCCGATTCCGGAAGGAAACTCTGGACCCACAAAGGTTGATTAATAGCTCTGGGATATTTTGAAGCTGCTTCACTTGCACCGTTCATCGAGGTATCTGATTCCGGCCTTTCATCTTCTTTTCATGAATTACGACGGGGGGAAAGAATATATATATATATATATATATAAAAGAGAGGAAACAAAACAACAGAAAAGAAAAGGAAGAGGAGAACAGACATAAACAGTAAATAATAATCATACTGGAAAGAAGACTGTTTCAGAGTGATAGAGTGACAGAGTGAGTGAGTGAGCGTGTGTGTTCAATACCCTTGCATTGCCGCCTTTTTTCTTTTTTCCTGGTCCCCAGCAGGTTCGAACCCGCGCCTCCAGGGTGGTCGCCACTTCAGGACTAGGTCACCTTTTCTGGCAGACGTTTTAACCACTGAGCCATCGTACGCCTAGTTTGAGTAGGGAAATTCCTTCTCGACCAGATACAGCTGGAACTCTTTTCTGCTGCTTCTGCCATTGCCTTGAGAGCCCGTGTCCTCTCTCTGTCAGAAATTGACAGCTGTTTCATGAGGCTGTAGGCAGATGCGCTCACAAACCCTCTTGCACCAATCTCTATGGCGAGGACTTTGGCTTGGAAGCCGTATATATTCTAATATTCTCTCAGGCTGTTGGCTAGACAGGCATACTTCTCGGTCTTGTATATTTGGGCTTCCTCCATTCTGCTTTCGTATGGCACAGTGAGCTCCCTTGTTTCGTTGCCTTGGAGTGGAGTACTATGTCAGGTCTCATGCTGCTCTTGCTGATGATTTCCTGGTAGGTCAGCTGTGCATTCCCAGTCTTCTGCAGACAAGCCAGACTTTACCCTATCCAGAGTCTATCCCCGTATAAACTGGCCTAGGCCAGAATATGCTCCCCCACCCCCACATCTCCGCATAAACTAGCCTTGGCCAGAATATGTCCCCGTATAAACTACCCTAGGCTACATCATACCCAGTTACACCGGGTCAGAAGTTCAATGCTTTACCGATTCCGCCACGGCTCCCCGTATCCTCACAGTACTACGTGTAATATATCCGTACGACCAGGTGTGAGGTATCACAGGTCTCTTGTGACGCACACCTTTAAAGACCATAACAACCACGGCCCACGCGCAAACCACCTGTGATGAGATTCCAATCAATCCTAAGGGAGGGGGAATTGTGTAGGGAGAGGATGGGGGCGCGTGGAAGGAGTGTAGAAGGGTGGTGGTGGTGGTGGTTATAATCATCGTCAGCAAAGGGGGGGGGGGGGGGGGTGATACAGCCGTACAGGTAATAAGGTGTCGTTATACCCGTGTATCCTGATTATCTATTTATTTATGTATCTATTCTTTTTCTCTTTTTTTTGAAGTCTCGCCTCGAGTTTTCACACTGATCATGCACTTCAACATTTTAACGATATGCAATGCCCTGTTTCACTGTTTTTGTCTTTTCTCACACACACACACACACACACACACACACACACACACACACACACACACACTTCACACAACCTAACTAGGGTTATGCCCAGCTAACAAGGTATCACAAACTTCCAGTCCCACCACGCTGCAGACCATCAGGAAGACTCAGTGGGGACGGATGAATGACAGTTGTGCAATTCAGGAGACAGAGACAGATAGGTTAGTCTCTCAAACAAGTTGCCTGTCACCTCTCTCTCTCTCTCTCTCTCTC
>NC_134883.1:9285309-9290309 GCF_041734735.1 Babylonia areolata
GTACGGACCATGATGGCGGTCTTCACAGCGGCTTTTCCCTTTGATGCAGAGAGTGTACGTACGTACGTACCAGGAGCCAGTTGCCTTGCTTGGTTCTAACTTTTTGACAGTTACACGTGACTAAAAATGCCCACGTTGACCGAACTACGCCATCGGTCAGTTCCATACTGCACACAGTTAGTAGCCGGGTTACGACCATACTGGGCTCTTCCGTCCGAACAATATAACTGGCTCCAGGACTTTCGGAACTTCTTCTGTCTGACTTTCCTTTTCTCTCTCTCTCTCTCTCTCTCTCTCTCTCTCCCCCCCCCCCCTACCTCCACCACGTTCTCATTCGTCAGCTGCCTCACTCCTCTGTCTGTCTGTCTGTCCCTCTGTCTTTCCTTCTTTGTTTTGAAGACGAGGAGGACAATATGCAAAGGGAGGTGATGTCTTTGTTGGTTATAACGTGACGACGACGACGACGACGATGATGGTGATGATTAGGGACTAGATTAGGGACTAGATTATTTTTAATGACATGGAAATTGTCATCTCTATCACTGCCATGGCAGTATAGCTTAGCGGCGGGCAATCTTTTGTATGTGTGTGTGTGACTACCATGGAATTCTTTTATTCAGCTTGTATGAATTGGAGTTTGAAAGGGTCCAAATGGAGAGGAAGGGAAATAAAACACATGAACACACAAACACACACACATGCACACAAACACACACACACATGCACATATGCACGTGCACGCGCACGCACAAACACACACACACACACACAGAGTGCAGTGGTGGAAAACAAGTGCAGGTAACTCTTCCATCATTGAGACTGATGTTGCAACAAATAAATAAATAAATGAATGAAGAGATGGCATTGTCTATATAGGAAAAAATACATCTTTGTATTACGTATCTCTGTGTGTGTGTGTGTGTGTGTGTGTGTGTGTGCACGTGCGCATCTGTGCGTGTTTTGACACAGTGAGGAAGAGAGAGATACAGAGTGGGAAAGACACACACACACACACACACACACACACACACACACACACACCACAGACACACACACACACCACAGACAAACAGAGGGAGACAGGGGGTCCAGAGAAACCCCAGAGACTGAAACCTTCAAACCTGAAGGAGAGAGAAAAAAAAAAAATCAAAATGAACGAGAAACAACGCTGATGTCGGGAAAAATAAGTGAACTTGTGTGTCGTGTCTGATATCAGTGACAGAGCAAGATGGAGAACAAGTGGGTCCACCCCCCCCCCCCCCCCCCCCACCCCCCCCGGTGAGAAAACTGCGCTCTTTTGCCTGGCCAACACAGACTCTGACAACCGTCTGTTTGGGAATATCGACTCTTTTTTTTTTTTTTTTCTTCGAAAAAGTTGATGTTGACAATATTTGATGCTCTTTTCCACCCTTCTTTCTTTCTTTCTTTCTTAGTTTCTGTTTTTCTTTCTGTCTTTCTTTCTTTCGTATCTTCTTTCCTTCCTGACTTGTTCCTTCCCTGACGGGCGCAATAGCCGAGTGGTTAAAGCGTTGGACTGTCAATCTGAGGGTCCCGGGTTCGAATCACCGTGACGGCGCCTGGTGGGTAAAGGGTGGAGATTTTTACGATCTCCCAGGTCAACATATGTGCAGACCTGCTAGTGCCTGAACCCCCTTCGTGTGTATATGCAAGCAGAAGATCAAATACGCACGTTAAAGATCCTGTAATCCATGTCAGCGTTCGGTGGGTTATGGAAACAAGAACATACCCAGCATGCACACCCCCGAAAACGGAGTATGGCTGCCTACATGGCGGGGTAAAAACGGTCATACACGTAAAAGCCCACTCGTGTGCATACGAGTGAACGCAGAAGAAGAAGAAGTAGTTCCTTCCCTTTCTTTCCCTTCTCTCTCTCTCTCTCTCTCTTTCTCTTCTGTGTCACTGTACCTCTCTATCTCCCGTTTTCTTTCTTTCTTTCTTTCTTACTCTTTATCTTTTTTTTTTTCCGGTCTTTTCTGCTCTTTTCAATCTCTTCATCACCCATCCCTATATATACCTGCATACATACCATGTTGACATTCGAATCACTCCGTGAAAATATGCACCTGTCTCTGTCCCTCTGTATGTATGTATATATATATATATAAATTATATATATATATATATATGTATATTTGTGTGTGTGTGTGTGTGTGTGTGTGTGTGTGTGTGTGTGTGTGTGTGTGTGTGTGTGTGTGTGACTCCACATCCATGAATCCACATAGGGGCAGTGTTGCAAGCCACTGACTGCTGATCATTCCCAACAAAAATAAAAGTGAGGGAACAGCGCTGTAGAAGAGCACTTCATGATGATGTTGATGACTGTTATTATCATTATCATTATTATTATTGTTGTTATTTTCATCGTCAGCATCATCACCGACATCACCAGCAGCAGTAGCATCATTATTATCATTACTCGTTAATTTCCATGTGGATTAATAAAATATTTTTGAATTGAATTGAATTGAATTAAATTATCATTACATTATTATCACTGTTCCTATTATCATCATCATTATTCGTAGTAGTAGTAGTAGCAGCAGCAGCAGCAGCAGCACTAGCAGTAGTAGTAGTAGTAGTAGTAGAAGTAGTATCATCATCATCACTCCGAATGCGAACGTAAACCACGTGTGTTTGTGCGGTGACCGTCAGCAGCCCACAAAGTGCCACGCCCCACAGGACAGTGCCCAGTGGCCATGTGTCCACGAGCTGAAAGCCAACGCCAGTCTGACCACCCCGCGGACTGCTGGAACGTCAGGGGGGGACCGTCATTCAGCCACGGGACTTACCATATCTAGATACATTTATTCATAAGTCCGCGGCTGTCAGCAGAATTATGAGAAGTGGGGTACTGCCAAGGCTTGGGGGGGTGGGGGTGGAGGGTGGGGGGGGGGGGGGCAGTATCAGTATCAGTAGCTCAAGGAGGCGTCACTGCGTTCGGTCCAATCTATATACGCTACACCACATCTGCCAAGCAGATGCCTGACCAGCAGCGTAACCCAACGCGCTTAGTCAGGCCTCGAGAAAAAAATAAAATAAAATAAATTTAAAAAAATAATAGATAATACATAAAAATACTACTTCTACTACTATTACAAAAAAAGATGATAAATGAACAAATAAATGCCAAACATGCAGACACACATTCACACATACACACACATGCATAACAGAGATACAACAGACATGCAGTTTCACAGATATGAAAGCACAATCAAATACACATAAACGTACATGAGCATCAACACACACACACACACACACACATTACCCTGCGTCCCCCCCCCCTCCCTCTCCCATCCTCCACACACTCATATCTAGGCTACATATCGCATTACCACACACATGACATGTACAACGCTGCATGGTTCTCTCTCGTATGTTCTTGGGCGGGGTGGTGGCAATGGAGGTAGGGGGGTAATCTGGAAACTGGGGGTTTTGGCTACAGTGATACACATGTTTTCATTGTTTTGATCCTTTTTTTTTCTCTTTTTTTTTTTTTGCCCCTTTGTTTGCATTTGCTTCTTTTTGCTATAGTCCCTCTTTAGGGTGAGTGCTGGATGTGAAGAAAAAAAAAATTCTATCTTCTTCTTCGTTCGTGGACTGCAACTCCCATGTTCACTCGTATGTACACGAGTGGGCTTTTACGTGTATGACCGTTTTTACCCCGCCACGTAGGCAGCAATACTCGGGGGGGTGCATGCTGGGGATGTTCTCGTTTTCATAACCCACCAAACGCTGACATGGGCTGCAGGATCTTTAACGTGCGTATTTGATCTTCTGCTTGCGTATACACACGAAGGGGGTTCAGGCACAAGCAGGTCTGCACATTATGTTGACCCTGGGAGATCGGAAAAAAAATCTCCACCCTTTACCCACCAGGCGCCGCAACCGAGATTCGAAACCAGGACCCTCAAACTGAAAGTCCAACGCTTTAACCGTTCGGCTACAGCTCCCGTCTCCTTGCTCATCAATTACCCTCGTAAATAAAGAGTTTGTCTCGTCTTGTTTTGTCGACAATACTTAGATATTTATTTAAAATATCCATCTCTGATTTTACCCTCCTTCTACCCCGCTTTCCCCAGCTCACCATTCACACCCTCCTCTCCGCCTACCTTTTAAACGATAACATTCACATATAAAAAATGAACACTTAACGTTCATTATTGGAGGGGAGGGCAAAAGTCCATGTCATGATCTTGGAACTATTGAACTGACAACATTAACGTTCATTATTGGAGGGGAGGGCAAAAGTCCATGTCATGATCTTGGAACTATTGAACTGACAACATTAACGTTCATTATTGGAGGGGAGGGCAAAAGTCCATGTCATGATCTTGGAACTATTGAACTGACAACATTAACGTTCATTACTGGAGGGGAGCGCAAAAGACCATGTCATGATCTTGGAACTATTGAACTGACAACATTAACGTTCATTATTGGAGGGGAGCGCAAAAGACCATGTCATGATCTTGGAACTATTGAACTGACAACATTAACGTTCATTATTGGAGGGGAGCGCAAAAGACCATGTCATGATCTTGGAACTATTGAACTGACAACATTAACGTTCATTACTGGAGGGGAGCGCAAAAGACCATGTCATGATCTTGGTACTACTGAACTGACAACATTAACGTTCATTATTGGAGGGGAGGGCAAAAGTCCATGTCATGATCTTGGAACTATTGAACTGACAACATTAACGTTCATTACTGGAGGGGAGGGCAAAAGTCCATGTCATGATCTTGGAACTATTGAACTGACAACATTAACGTTCATTACTGGAGGGGAGCGCAAAAGACCATGTCATGATCTTGGAACTATTGAACTGACAACATTAACGTTCATTATTGGAGGGGAGCGCAAAAGACCATGTCATGATCTTGGAACTATTGAACTGACAACATTAACGTTCATTATTGGAGGGGAGCGCAAAAGACCATGTCATGATCTTGGAACTATTGAACTGACAA
>NC_134883.1:9295309-9315309 GCF_041734735.1 Babylonia areolata
GTTAAAGATCCTGTAATCCATGTCAGCGTTCGGTGGGTTATGGAAACAAGAACTTATCCAGCATGCACCCTCCCCCCTCCACCCCGAAAACAGAGTTTGGCTGCCTACATGGCGGGGTAAAAAACGGTCATCCACGTAAAGCCACTCGTGTACATACGAGTGAACGTGGAAGTTGCAGCCCACGAACGAAGAAGAAGGTACTGCTCACTGAACTTCTGATAATTTATCAACGTCCTCCAAAACCGATAATCGTTCGCCCACGAACCCGTCCTTCCACAATATCTGATTTAGGCTTTAGTCCGTTTTATTTTGTTTTTCTTTCTGCTCATCATCAGTCTCTACTCCCTCCCTGTACCTGTCTCCGTCTCTATCTGTTCCTGTCCGTCTCTTGTCTTCTCTAACTTCGCGACAGGAAAATAATAACACATCCAGAACAAAAATCTAGTTTCAACATCAACAGCTACACGTGATATTGAAGCAAACAATAAATCATTTCTCATTAAAAAAAAGAAAAAAAAAGAAAAAGAAGTTTAATCAGAAATGTTAATATAATAATAATAATAATAATACTAAAGAGAGAGAGAGAGAGAGAGAGAGAGACGGTAATATTTACACCACATAATTCCAATCAAAAATATCGAACAACCCCCTCAAAAAATATATATTTATAAAATAAATAAAATCAAAATAAATAAATGAGAGAATAGCCAATCGCAACATTCCTCGAGTTTATCATAACCCTCGGATTAGACTCTTGGTGCACAAACGGTTTGCGCACGTAAAAGACCCCTTGCGGCGGCTGGTGAACGCGGAAGAAGAAGACGAAGAAAGCTTGGGGAAGATTAGTCATTAAAGAACAATTAGCGTTCGCTGATAAGGTCAGGCTGATATTGGACATTTTGGAACCTATTAGCGTTCCCTCTTAAAGGCCATGATGGACATCAAGACTTTTCAACATTAACTCTTTGGGGTCAAGTTGTCCCTCTGCCGTGTGATCAAAGAGATGGCTGGGAGTGGAGGCCACAGGCTTCATCATCAAGCTTTCAATCCCTGCCTCAAATGGGAGTTCGTTTCCATCAGCTGTTTGCTTCTTGTTGTTGTTGTTGTTGTTGTCGTTTGCGTTTCCTTGCCGAGGAGTGAGGTCGTCAGGATTAACCCACCCCTTATACACCAATGTCAAGTTACTGAGTCTCTCTCTGTGTGTGTGTGTGTGTGTGTGTGTGTGTGTGTGTGTGTGTGTGTGTGTGTGTGTGTAGGTCAGAAAATTGCCTGTTTAACTGTTTCGGGATTCCTCCCTAAGTAGGCGACAACAACCAATTACCATGTCGTTTAGAATATCAGTGGTTTTGCTGTTGTTGTTGTTGTTCGGAACAGTTTTATTACAGGGCTGCAAAAAATAAAATAATATATATATATATATATATTTTAAATTAAAAAACCCAGAAACGCCATGTGGAGCAATTTCATGAGACTGGCAACAGCTGAGGGTAATGCGACTGGGTCGTTCACCGTCTTTTCAACAGGTGAGACAGGTAATCATCAATCATGTAGACGACAGGTTTTATGGGTGGGTGTGGGTTATTGTATCTATCTCATCTGTGCCCTGGGATCTTGGAGCTGCTGTGTCACTGCTATCTGCCCTTCCTCACCCCCCCCCCCCCCCCCCCCACCCCCCCTCACCCCTAAACTGCCCACCCTCTCTTTTCCCCTCCCCTCCTTTTTTTTAAAGCACCCTCCTCTCAGTCAGTCACCAATAAATTTATTGAAGTCCGTCATCGTTTCCCCGTCTACCGGCCCACCCGGGGTGGAGACGGTAATTTGCATACACGTGATACCCACCGCATCACCGGGGTCTGCTGCTGCCTGGTCAGGCTTGCCGTCTCCGGACTGCATCCCAGGGTGTGCTGGAACTGGACCCCCCTCTGGCGTCTTCCCTGGGAACAACGACAAGACTGGTGCCTGACATCGGGGGAGGGGGGGCGTGGGGGTGGGGGGGGGGGGGTTAGTTCTTCTTGCTCGCTCATTTAGCAGTGTCTGTTAATGTTCACGTCATCATTGGACGAGAAATCATCAGATGATTACAAATAATGAGACTGACAGGCATCGACATAGCAGCAACAGCAACTTTAACGACAACAACTACAAATGATATTAGAAAAAGAAGAAGAAGAAGAAGGAGGAGGAGGAGGACGACGACGACGACGAGGAGGAGGAGGACGACGAGGAGGAGGAGGGTCTTGTTCTTGTTGTTTATAGTCCAGTCGACCGCACAGGACTGTCAAACCATACAAATGCTGAACCGCGTCAACACAAAACTGTCACATCTAAACAAAAAACAAACACACAAACAAACAAAAACCAACCAACAAACAACAACAACAACACCCCCCCCCCCCAAAAAAAAAAAAAAACCAACAAAAAAACACTGTCATATCTACAAAAAATGTTGCAACGAATGTTTGTGTTTTTTTCTTTCTTTCTTTCTGAGAGACAGGGAGCCTTATTTATTTATCTATTTATTTTTTTAACAGAAGTGGAGTGCAAGGTTCACTGTCCCGTGCTCTGAAGATAGTTCTTGCTGCTCAATTTGGAACTTTCTGCCAGCGGTTGAAGGGTAGAATCAGGACAGTCGGCGAGAAGAGAATTGCAGTGGTCAAGTCAAGGCAGGATGCAGGAAGTAATAACGGTCTTTCGCTGCAGCATCTTCAGTTGGGAATTTTTCTGGCTGAACTAACCCATTTCATCTCAACAAATCTAACTTTCGTGATATAAGAATTTCATTATATGTTATTTCATTGAAAGAGACATAAAAAAAGACATATAATTCAAGACACAGATAGTGGGTTCAAGTGAAAATATAAAGTGATGTTTCTTAACTCATGTTAATTCTCTCTCTCTCTCTCTCTCTCTCTCTCTCTCTCTCTCTCTCACACACACACACACACACACACACACACGTGCATCCCCCACCCCCCATACAACAGAAAACCCCAGCCAGCTATATACCAGTCTGTCTGAGTCTACCATAACCCTTGACAATGTCTACAGGAGGAAGCAATCCACTTTTCCCGGTACTGAAGTCAGCAGATTTGTTTTCATTACCCGACCTATCGATTGTTCTTTGAGTACGGTACAGTGACCATCAACTGTCAGACGAACGAACACTGTGCACATCCTTCACTAAGTGATATCCCAGTTTATTGCGGGTACAAAATTTAACGGCCTGCCTGGTTTTACTGTCGGTAGTCTAAATCTGCGGGAAAAGGTCAGAAAGGTACCATGGGAGGGAGGGAGGGAGGGGGGATGGAGGGAGGGAAAAAGACAAACTGAAAGAACACAGCTCGGAAGTGTACACACACACACACACACACACACACCGCACACACACACACACACACACACACACACACACACACACACACACCCGCACACACACCCCGCACACACACACACACACACACCAGGCCACAGACCATCTCAACCAGTTAGACAGTAAAAAGACCCCTGGCCGTGACAGCCAGAAATGTTCAACAGGACCCCTGACATTTTTAAAGGGAGGAAGCAATTCTCTTTTACACCGGTTTTACTAGTACTGACGTCATCAATTTTTCCTCCTTCATTTTAAAAGTGGTTCCTTTCTTTCTTTTTCTAAATTTTCCTCTTTCTTTCTTTCAGTCTTTACTGAATGGTTCATTGGTTGAATTTTCTTTCTTTCTTTCTTCCCCTTTTTTTCTTTCTCCATTGAAGAAGCAATCCGTTCATGGGCCAGATTTCTTTCTCAATCTATTTCAGTTGAGAGGTTGACTTTCTTTTTTTTTTCTTTCTATCCGTTCACGGGCTGACCCTGTTATTATTTTTTTCCTTCTTTACTTTTCCTTTATTTCTTTTCTGAGCGGGGCATCCTTCTTTCTTTCTTTCTCTTTCTCCTTTTCTTTCTTACCTAAACAGGGCCACCCCCGATCTTTGGGCGGGTGACTGAAGCGCCGGGCTGTTATAGGTAAAAGGTCCACAGATTAACGCCCCGGTTTTATCGCATCGCCTGTACCCCCGACATGTGGAAAAGGTCAGAGTGTTAGGGAAGAGAATGACAGATGGAAACACGGAGATCCAGAGAGAGAGAGAGAACACTTTAACACTGAACACTGAAATGTTTAATGTCATTAGCTGTGACATAGCAGGTTCCAATCAGAACAAAACTGGTGCAAAACAAATAAAACGGAACAGAAAGGAAAAATATAATCAAAGCAAACTAAACTACTAAGGGATAAGCGGCACTTTGGTACTTTGTCATTTGCTTAACTCTCTCCATACGAACGGCGAAAGAGACGACGTTAACAGCGTTTCACCCCAATTACCAGCATGAAAATACTGCAAGCGGAAGGCTCTTATACTGAAGAGGTGAATGTTGACAAAGAATACCACAATTCTGACGACTGAAGTTAAAGGTTGGGTCATTCAAACACCCACTGGACATCCGAAGGATCTGTGTTGAGGAGAAGAGAGGACTGGCCGTACTGAGTGAGTTAAAAAGTCCATGTGGCAGGTGGGTAATGTGCCTTTTTCTCCCCAGTCGTTCGTCTCCAAGGTTTGGACAGTACCCAGGAAGCAAAGTACATATAATCCGTGTAATAATGATTTAAGCATGTGACATCGACACACATCATATTAATACGAACACATAACAAAGTACATATAAAACATTTAATAATCATTTAAACCTGGAACATCGAAACACGTCAAATCAATACGAACACATCATAAAAACACACTGTCGAAATTGACCATCCAAATGTAACCCTTCCTTTTTGTCTATGCCTTTTTTTTCTGCTGCCCCATCATCTGCGCCATTTCAGTGGCATTACTCCCACGCCGCTCATTTAGATTTGTCTATGCCTTTTGTTTTCCCGTCATAGAACCCATACTA
This sequence comes from Babylonia areolata, assembly GCF_041734735.1. NCBI lineage: Eukaryota > Metazoa > Mollusca > Gastropoda > Neogastropoda > Buccinidae > Babylonia > Babylonia areolata. Next base: position 9,300,234 of record NC_134883.1, read on the forward strand.
AGTTTTTAATTGATCAATGAATATTTAGGCCGATAGTAGACGTTTTACGTATATTTACTGCCTCGGATACATATTTTGCTAGAGAGAGTATCATATCTTCATTTTCTGTCATCAGTATGCCGAACAAATCTTTTCCCTGCGCTGGAGCTGTATTGAAAAGGGTACGGTTTTTTTCGCAATTCTTCGTATCTTTTGCAGTTAAATATGAAATGGTTTTCATATTCTGGGCTTTCGCCACACATTGGGCAAGGGGGGTGTTGCTACGTCTGAATCGAACCATCTTCTGTTGGCATTCAGTCCAAGTGCTCTCAATCTGAGCCTCGCAAAGCAGATTTTATTAGTTTGTTACGACGTGATATATTTCTGTTTGAAATATTGATCCAGAGAGGTAGAAAGAAAGAGAGAGAGAGAGAGAGAGAGAGAGAGAGAGTCAGTCACAGAGGCGCTACAGACAGATTTTACTGACAATGGCGTGACTTCGGCCTTTATGTAATGGGGGTACAATTCTCAGTTACAGCGTCAAGTGTATATTAGAAGGGAGACAACGAACAGTCAATAAAGCAAAACTGTCAACAACAACAACAACAAAAAGAGTTAAGAAATCAGGTTTGTCAATCGTACACATGTGCAAGAATCATAATAATAATAATGATGGATACTTATATAGCACAGTATCCAGAAATCTGCTCTAGGTGCTGAACAAAAACACTTTTATTTACATAACACAATTCCTCAAAGTTACACACACACCAAAATGTGACTAAACACACACACACACACACACACACACACAGAGGGTCAGACAGACAGACAGACAGACAGACACACACACACACACAATGCATACATACATTTTAGCATACATAATTAGGTACCTAACAGCTACCCTCAACACATACGCACACCTATGCACGCATAAACACAAACATACAAAAAAATAACAATCACATTCACTGTCATCAACTGCACCCTACCATCTCCGTCATCGACGTCTAACTCTTCATTAGCAAACAAATAAACAATCAAACAAAAATGTTCATTCAATGAGACCATCAAGCATATACAGATGCAACCTATCATTCACAGAAATCGTGATGATTACGTATTATGACCAGCCATTTTCCTTTTCCTGATATTAACAGTTTCTGCAACATATCTGGCGAGAATGATTTTTGTTTCATCATTATCAGAGGATAACAAACTATACACGTCTTGCTGTCTCTCATCAGTAACAAAGAAAAGTTAAGTCTACTCTAAGCCCCAATATTTTCGTACGCATAACAATGGGATAAGAAATGATCTTCATCTTCTCTCACACAATCCATACATTACATAAAAGTAAATCATCCATTAAAGGTTCCAGGTCAAACCATCTTTTGTTAGCTTTCAAAACCTAATGATCTATTTCTAAATCTTGCTAGCATCTCTATGTACCATTTGCTGGTAACTATTACTTGGAATATCTCCGGTTGTAAAATACCTTTGAAAGAATGGAACCAAGAATTCTTCATATAATCACCCATCTCCGGATGCCATTTATGTCTATAACGAGACACGCAACGATCTTTAAAGTCTCATATAAAACCTCTTTCAATCCTACTCCCTGACTAACCGTACAAAACCATATCTATTTACCACAAGAACTTGATTGACTTTATTAATCCCATTACAACTTCCTAACCCAACCTGCTGAAGTAATGTATAATATGCCTGTCTGCACAGTCTGCTTGAAGTGGGCTCGAACATACAAAGGACATCTTCCAGAGTTACCGTAAGCCATCGTGTTAGATGAGTGCATTGGAACATTAATAAAAGTCTATTTGTTGCTGGGGTGTGTTTTTTTTTTTCATTTCAAGATTTACTCCAGGACTCAATTCTTCTGCTGTATAAGTTGGATTGGCTCTATGTGTGCATCGAACAACTTCAAAAATAAAGATGGGTAAGCTGTTTTCAGTTTCTTGATATATTCTAAAATTTCTGTTACTCCTTCTTCCCCTTTCCTACTTATTTCTAACCATCCTGTTTTTTAAGCTCAACCTTATCGCAAAGACAATTCCTAAATATTTATAGGCGTTTGTAACCCGTATTTCCACATTACCATACAACCATCTTTCCCATTATGATAAATGACCTCCGTTATGAAAAACAACAACACTTGTTACTTTTGTTTTCCAAATTATCAGTTATTGCTACTGGTCGGTTTCGTTTTTCAATACACTGAGTTGATTCTGTAAGCCTACAGAGCTAAATAACATCAACAGCAAACATCAACTTGGATATTTCAACAGCACCGGGATTAATTGTATACCATGCCTACCTTTCCTTGACATTTCAATGGCTAATTTTAACATAGAACGGAAACATCTGAGGAATTGATTGGCATCCCTTGCTGTACACCACGGGGACTGTTAAAAAAAGTCTGAATAAACTACTTTTCATGCATACATGCCAGGTCTTACTCATATACACCTCGAAGTGTCATGTAAATTTTCTATCATTACCAGTTTTTCTCAAAACATGCAAAAAAAACCCATTTCAATTCACAGAGTCAAACGCCTTTCTGAAGTCTACTAAAGCAACATGTAACTTAGTATTCTTATAAAGAGGTTTTCGAACTGAAGCATATAAAGTAAAAAGTATTATCTACCGTACTAAACCCTGCTAGTTCTTGAAAATTCCCCCTCCCTTTCTGCCTATTGAGCAAGCCTTCTATTCAAAGTTTAGTGCATACTTTGCTTACTGTGCTTCTTTTAGCTACAGCCCTACAGCTGTCTGGATTATTCGTGTTCCCTCTCAAGAATTGGTACAATAATGGACTTACACCACTCTGTGGAAAATAATTCTTTTCTCAAACAATCTGTTAAACAATAATAGGAGAAAATAAAGAAAAATAGCTAAGCGGGGTTTTTTTGTTTTGTTTTGGGTTTTTTTGCTTTTTTTTCGTATCTTGCCGATTATTTTTATCTCACCCGGCACTTTTTCCATTTTCCAGATTTTTCCGGCTTTTGATTTTATCCATGAGAGTCACAGACTGAGGCAGAGAGCGAGAGAGAGAGAGAGAGAGAGAGAGGGAGAGAGACAGAGACCGAGAAAGCAGACAGAGAGGGAGAGAGAGACAGCAGACAGACAGACAGACAGAGAGAGAGATAGGACAGATGAGGGGCAAAAGGGTGGATGTGGGCTTACCTGGGTCACCACTGCTGTTTCTGCAACACACACACACACAAACGCAGCACATTAAGTCAGCAGCAAACGCACAGGTTTCACGTGCACTAACGACAGGATTATGCTGTTACAACTTATTTCATCAACCACAAAGTGAAAATGATCATAACATATACACCGATTTTTAATTAATCAATTAATTAAGCTAGTTATTTTTATGCATTATTTCATCTGTCATGTCTACATATCTGTATATCCATCTACCAACTTCTATCTATCTATCTGTCTGTATATCTATCTATCTATCTATCTATCTATCTATCTGTCTGCCCATCAATCTCTCTATCTGTCTGTTTGTCTATATACATATTCTAGTTTATTCATCTTTTTAATTATGATGCATTTGCAAAACAATGACTGTGTGTGTGCTTGCTTGGTTGCGTGCGTGCGTGCGCACGTGTGTGTGTGTGCGTATGTGTGTGTGTGTGTGTGTGTGTGTGTGTGTGTGTGTGTGTGTGTGTGTGTGTGTGTGTGTGTGTGTGCGTGTGTGTGTGCGTACGTGCGTGCTTGCAGAGGTTGTGTGTGTGTGTGTGTGTGTGTGTGTGTGTGTGTGTGTGTGTGTGTGTGTGTGTGTGTGTGTGTGCGTGCGTGCGTGCGTGCAGGTGTGTGTGTGTGTGTGCGTGCGTGTGTGTGTGTTTGTGTGTGTGCATGCATTACCCTTCTAAAATCACTGGTCTCAGAAAACATCCCTAAGGGCCAACTGCAATGCTAAGGACTGCTGTCTTCCAAAAGTCGAAATGCTGCAGTAGCAATTTCATCTGTATGTTTGTCCTTATCATATAGCTATGCAAATCGGACATAACAAATAAACGTATTCCAAAATTGTAAACTTAAAAGCAGCCCTTTTAAAAGATACAACAACAAAATAGAAGGTTCACTCCCACAGTAAATACAAGGAAAGCGATGCAGCAAATGAAGACCAATTCTGAAGAAAAAAACAAACAAAACAAAACAACAACAACAACACTTTTACAAATAACTTTGATTTGGATGCATGCAAATATCTCGCAAAATCAAATACTTTCCTTTTAAAATGAGGGTGATGATAATGATGATGACGACGACAACGATGATGATGATGGTGATGATGATGATGATGGTTAAATCTACACACTGTCTTCACATGTGAGACTGACCTCCTTTGAAATATATCCATGTCACAGAGCGGAAAATTTGATTTTATTGAAAGACCAAAATGGAAGTCATCACCAGTCGCTATCACTGGATCAGCCCCAAAGGAAGATCATTCTCATTGTACCTTTGAAACTATACAGAGAGAGAGAGAGAGAGAGAGAGAGAGACAGAGAGAGAGCAACACACACACACACACACACACACCATTTCTCAAATCTTCCTCCTTACCCACCCCCACCCCCCACCTCCTACCCCTCCCCCATCCCTCCTAACTCCCTTGCTATATTTAACAAGTTTTAACTCTCTCCATACGAACGGCGAAAGAGACGACGTTAACAGCGTTTCACCCCAATTACCATCATCAAACTATTGCAAGCGGAAGGCTCTTATACTGAAGAGGTGAATGTTGACAAAGAATACCACAATTCTGACGACGGAAGCTAAAGGTTGGGTCATTCAGTCATTCAGACACCCACTGGACATCCGAGGGGTCTGTGTAGAGGAGAAGAGAGGACTGGCCGTACTGAGTGAGTTAAGAGATTAAAAAAAAGAAGAAAAAAAAAAGAAGAAAACCAGCCACACAGCATGCAATCTCTGTCACATTTCACCCCACGTCGAGCCTGAACAAAACGCCAGAGGCGTGTTTTCACGATGACAAAAAAACACAAAACACACACACACACACACAAAACAAAACAAGACAACCTCGCTAATTGCTATCCCTTTCTGTCCAGGAAATGTCAACGCTGAAGGGCGGAAATCGGAGCTGTAAACTCAAATACCCCAACACAGATGAGAAAGCGAGGATGGGAGGAATGAATACAAACAAACAGACAAGGGAAGCAACGGAACGGGAAATTATAGCGCAGCGGGAAAGGGGGGGGGGGGGGGGGGGGGGGACAAAACGGGTCGGTGAGTCCGGTTGTTTCACACAGAGAGCATGGGACGCAAATGGCCAGCAACCTGGAAGAGAGACAACAGCTGAGAAAAGTCACTAAGACAGTGAGTAGAGGACAGGACTGAGAGAGAGAGAGGGGTGTGGGGGTGGCGGAGGTGGGTGGGTGGGTGGGGGGGGGGGGGGTTGAGGGCGGAAGGGGAAATAGAGGGGGGGGAGGAAGGGAGAGATTCAGAAACAATAATAATAATGATATAATACATAATTTGAGCTCTGTTTTGAGGAAATGCGCTGAATCGAGTACGGGTCCATTCTCATTTAAAAAACGTGCAGGGGAAATACAATAATACATATATGTGCAAGTGTGTGTGGTCATGCATATTTGAGGGTGAAGAAGAGAAAATCAACGGAAATTCAATTGGTCTTTGCTGAAGGGTCCTACGCATGCTACAATTCATGCAGTTCCATAATATATTGTACAGGCTATGCATCTATAACAGAAAAGAATATTGCCCCCTCCGCTTCCGACAAAACAAACACACACACAAATAAACAGATAAAAAACAACAACAACAACAACAACAAAAACCCAATGTGGATAATCTTGCAGATAACCAGTAAGATCTTATGACGCCAGAAGCATGGAAAGATAGGGAACAGTAGCTTTCACATCAACACGCAGAAGGGGTTGGGGTGGGGGGTGATATCGAGATGGGTACTCGTGAATCATTGAAGATAAATCCCACGTCGTGAAATATGGAGATACATGGACAACCCGCCAAACATTGTTGTTTTTGCCCTGTGTCCCCAGCGCACGGACTTAGAAAGAAAACAGATCTTTTGTCTGTGCCTCAGTCACACACCAGCTGCACAAAGGGTCAATGCCTTGCTTTTGTCATTCGGGCAGTTCGGTCGCTTTTTGGATGGATGGGGTAACTTTTTTTTTTTAATTAACCAACGCCGTGCAGCTAAGTTAAGCAAGAGCACTCTGCTCCGAATCCAACGCTTCGATAACCCTATATGTGACATACCTCTGTTCGTTTTTGTTTTGTTTTCGACATCTCTGAGAAAGGCCTAATACCAATACAAACGACGATTTGATGTCGTACCGCCTCCCCCCCCCCCCCCCCCCCCTCAACCTCAAACATATATCATCGTCATAAAACTTTTTTCTTTTTTTTTTTATCCCAACTGTCTCATCAGTCACAATCCCGTATCCCCCCCACTCCACCCCACCCCCCTCCTCTCTCTCTCTCTCTCCCTTCCTTAATCCCTGAAAAGCCGTCAAAGCGATCGCCAGCTGAGATGGCATCGGACACTTTTTTTTCCATCTTGGTGGGCGGGATAATATATTTTTTTTCAAAGAAAAAAAAAAGGGGGGGGGGGGGGGGGGGGGAGGGGGTTGTCTCTCGCGCGACACGTGAACGGTGGGCAGGCTGGCATCAAACATAAAAGACAGACGACACTGCCGCCACGAGCGCTTCCTCCTCCCAAGACATCTGGCCTTACCAGCCCTGGACCCGGATCAATACACCCACAGGGCATCCATCACTCCACACGCACCGACAAGCAGGAAGCAGGGGGCCCTCCAGTATGTTCCTCACCCACCTCCCCCCCCCTCTCCGTCCCCCCCTCACCCACCTCCCCACTCAACTAAACAGTAGCTTGGGTTTTCCCTCTCTGGCGGGTGGTGTTGCCGTAACATGGTCACCGAAAATGTGTTGTGTATGTGTTGCAGTCGCTTCCCCTCCGCATTTTCACACTTTTTCTTTTCTTTTTCTTTTTTTTCTAACCATCGTCCGCGCCGTTTCAGTGGCACTACCACCCAGGCAGCACACACCCGGGACCCCCCCCCCACCCCGCCCCCCCCTCCCCCGGGCCACCTCAACCACAACCACCACGAAACACACGTTCCAGTCAAGAGATAAGTTTGGAGTTTTGGAGTGGGAAGGGTTGATGGGTAATCATTCTTCTGGAACAAGAATAAGCGCGGCATTTGTCATCCAATCAAAATCGCATGGGATACATCCTGGAAAAAAAAAGAAAGAAAAAAGGCAGAAAGAAAAAGAAGAAGAAAAGAATGTGTTCAACGGGGGCAAAAACGTGCCACAAGGGTACCGCAGCACAAGTTACCAAGCTACGTGGAGACGTAACGGGGGTGGGAAATACCTGGCGGACATCACCACTGAGTTCATCTTCATGGAACAAAGCGAACAACGACAGGCTGGGAGCGCTGCCAACAGGATGCATGCAGCATGCAGCGGGGGTTTCTCTGTGTGTGTGTGTGTGTGTGTGTGTGTGTGTGTGTGTGTGTGTGTGTGTGTGTGTGTGTGTGTGTGTGTGTGTGTGTGCTTGACGGCAGATTGGGGAGAACTGAGAGGGCAGGGTAGAAATTGGGGTGGGGTGGGGACGGAGGTGTCTGTAACGGGTGGCGATGGCGTTGGTAGTGGAGGTGGTATGCTGATCCTGGTGAAAGAACGCTAGCGGGGGTGAGGGAGGGGGGGGGGGGGGTGGTGGTGGTAGATATTCTGAGTGAAACGCGACGACATCCGGACTCGAAACTCTTCAGACTGTGTATACAGCGCACTGGGGACTTCACAGGCGATATTCCCCGAGCAAGCTAAAGCGATGATATACGACACTGCCTGTAGTCTGTCCGTTGTAAAGGAAGTGTGCGAAACGCAAAAGTCTTCTCTTCACCGGCGATATTCCCTGAGCAAGCTAAAGCAACGATCTACAATGCCTGAACTCTTAGTCCGTTGTAAGGACAGTGTGCGAACCACAAAAGTCTTCTCTTCACCGGCGATATTCCCTGAGCAAGCTAAAACAATGTTCTACGACAACGCCTGTACTCTTGTCCGTGGTAAAGACAGTGTGGGAGCCACTAAAGTCCTCACTGGCCATATTCCCTGACCAAACTGAGAAACGATCGATGACCATGCCCGTACTCTATCCGTTGTACCGACAGTGTCCAAACCATAAAGGTTTTCGATGGCAATATTTCTGAGCAAACTATGCTAGTGATCTACGACAATCCAGCATGAGATGATCTTTACTACTTGCAGGCCATTCTTACATTGTAACAGTCCGTATATATATATATATATATATATAGTGTGTGTGTGTGTGTGTGTGTGTGTGTGAGATAGAGAAATGCGATGGACCATTTGGATTTACCATCTCTGTCAATGGATTGAGAAGCTGTTTAGTGCATGGAAAACGGATGTGTTTTTTTTTCCTTCTTTATTTTCTCTTTTTTGGGGGGATGGGGTGGGGGTGGGGTGTCATTTCAACAAACACTGACAAAACAAATGAGACTCAACAGACATAGAAGACCAGTCTGACTGTTTTGCATGCTCGTGTGTAATACTAAGAGGGATGGGGAAGCGTGTGCGGTTGTCCAAAAGGGAAGTGTTTTTCTTTCCAGAAATACATCTCTCTGTCTCTCTCTCTTTCTACCTGTCTGTATGTCTGTCAGTCTCACCCTGTCTCTTTTTTTCTGTCTATCCATACACACAAAAACGCGCCCACAAACACACAGACATGTGTGCAAAAGAAACAGTGTGAAAAACAAGCAACCGAAAACATTTCATGTAAAAGCCACTAGCTGTTTCCATATGACAACACGTACACATAAGCATACTGATACGAAAAATATGATTAAATATGCTTAGAAGGAGGGATACTTGCTTGACCACGCATTTTGAATTAAACACGAAAAACCCATTAAACTTGCATTGCTTTCTCTCTAAAACGGAAGGCATGTTCACACCTCTTATAGCACGTCTGTGCGTGTGAAAGAGTGAAAGAGAGAGAGAGAGAGAGGGAGGGGGGAGAGAGAGAGAGAGAGAGAGAGAGAGAGAGAGAGAGAGAGAGAGAGAGAGAGAGAGAACGAACGAACGAACGAACGAAGTTTTTTATTGAGGGAAGTGGAATAAGCATACATGTGCTTTTTTTCATCCAGCCCTCAGGGCAAATGGAAAATGAAAATGAATCAAAACATCCACAAAGTAGCAAAGAGATGAAGAAATAAAGACATGACATTCACATTCACATTTAAACATCTACATAATAAACATGTACATCTACATAATCATGATACAAACATCATCATATCATGAAGGAAAAAGATCAAACCATGCACCCCCCAAAAAAAACAACAACAAACAAACAAACAAAAAACAAAACAACAAACAAAAAACAAAAAAACACAAAAAAAACAAACAACAAAAACAATAACAAGAAAACAACAAAAGAGAGAGAGAGAGAGAGAGAGAGAGAGAGAGAGAGAGAGAGAGAGAGAGAGAGAGAGATTTTCCTGCATCTGAAACTAACAACAGGTTACACATAATCCTCCGACACTTTTTAATTAGAGGGCACCCTAACTAAAAAAAACATTCCAAAATGAACCAAACAAAATAAAAAGGAGAAGCGAAAGAATTTTAAAACAGGGTGGGGGGATGGTGGGGGGTGCAGGAGAAGGGAGGAATCAGTAATAAATGCGATGCCTTGCAAATCTAACCATGCTACTTTTTAAATAGAACTCATGGCCAGGGAGGAGAGAGAGAAAGACAGAGTGGGAGAGACAAAGATATACAGAAGAAGCGAGAGATAGAGAGAGAGAGACAGAGAGAGACAGAGAGACAGAGATAGAAGAAAAAGAGGTGGAAAATAAGAAGAAAATCCGTTAGAATACCCCGAGAAAAATTAATTCCGAGATCTGGAGTGGAGAGGAAAAAAAAGAACAATTCTTGCCACTTTAATTTCACGAAGTCGATCCTCTAAAGCAGAAATAGACCCTTCCCCTAAAACTCTCTGCCCACCCAAGAAAAAAACAACAACACATATCAATCCTAACCTCTCAGGAAAAAAATCGTTACATTCAGAATGGGCATGTCGAGATCTTTTGACCTTTTACAGGGATGCTGACAGTTTCAGGTCAACCAACCTAGAAATATGTCATTCGTTTTTTGTTGTTGTTGTTTTTTTCTGTTACGGCTAATCTTGAAATGTATTATCTTCCAATGATGTTCAAAATGTTTAAAACCCGAGAACCATTCAGTGATTCTGAGCTGCCTGTTCAAGGACATATTCATTTAATCATAATCATATTTCTTTTTTTTTATTGGTTGCTTAAACATATATTGTTCATTTCATTTTTAATTACTTTTAAACATTCATTACAATTTCCGTGATAAGAGAGAGAACGAGAGAGAGGAGAGAGAGAGAGGAGAGAGAGAGAGAGAGAGAGAGAGGAGAGAGAGAGAGAGAGAGAGAGAGAGAGAGAGAGAGAGAGAGAGAGAGAGTGGATATCACCCGATTTTTTTAAATTGTTGAGCCATTCAAAACTGTTGGTAATTACTATATTAGAAAATATCATTGTTAACCATTCAAAACAGTCGGTAATTACTTTTTTTTTTAAACTGTCATCGTTAATGTTATGAGAAACAAGAAGCCATTAAAGAATGGGTAGTCATAAGAGACGGTCCTTGCTCTGATCCTCTTTCCCTTGCCTTACAAACAATGCTCAGAACTGTACACATGGTCTAATAACACGCGACACTAACTGACACTGAAAAGGAAAAAAAAAACAACCAACAACAAACAAACAAAAAACCAAAACTTCACTTCTAATTATTATCATAACCACATTTTTGTTTTCTGTCCAATTTCTTTTCTCTTTTTTTTTCTTCTTTTTTTTCTCTCTCGAAATAACGACCATTCATTTGTGGTGTCTGGAAATTCAAGATATCTCACTGATAAGGGAAAAAAACAAACTCGTATAATGAGTCTGGAAATCCAAAGGGTTCTGCTTAATGAGGAAAAGCTCGTGTAGTGAGTCTGGAAATTTATGGGGTTCTCCCCAAAGAGGAAAAGCTCATTTGTCTGGAAATTCAAGAGCCTCTCCCTTTCACCTTTTTCACTGCTGGTCTCGTTGATGCGTGACTCAGTTTGATGAGTAGACAGGTTTTGACAATCATCCATAGTCCAACTCATCTCTCTCTTTCACCCATGTGATATGAGACAAAAGGGGAGAGAGAGAGAGACGGGGGGGGGGGGGGGGTAAGAGAGAAAGAGGGAAAGAGACAGAAGAGAGACAAAGAGAGGGAGGCAGGTAAGGAGAGAGAGAAGGGAGGGAAAGAGTTCACTTTAACATAGCGCTATTTGCGATTGTTTCTTCTGAATGACATCATGACATAAAGGAAAGGAGGCTGTCCCAAATCGCAGTTCGTACCATTGTCCATCATGATGTCATGTTCGATGTCTGACGGGAATTGCTGTGTAAAAGAAAAGTATCTGCTTTCGTCTAGATTAAAAAAATAAAAAAAAAAAAAAAAGGAAAAAAAACACACACCCAAATAAACAACAACAACAACAAAAGAAAAAAGAAAAGAAACGGGAATTGCTGTGTGAAAGAAAAGTATCTGCTTTCGTCTAGATTAAAAAAGAAAAGGAAAAAAAAACCCACTCAAATAAACAACAAGAAAAAAAAACAATAATATAAAAGAAAGAGAAAAAAAAAGAGAAAGAAAACAAAACCACGAAGATACTAAAGAATGGGTAGTCAGGACAGACGGTTGTCACTCTGGATCACCAACACCTACACACAATTCCACAAATATTGACACACGATGCTGACTGGTACTGGATGGCCTAATCTCACGGAACTGCTTTCTTCTAAGTATCTGTCCAAACCTGTTTTCTACGGAAAGCCTGTCTGGAATGAACGATCATTCATCTGCGGTGTCCGGAAATTGACAAAGACGCTCCTCCCTCCTTCTCCCCCCCCCCCCCCCCCACACTCCCCCTCCCTCGTTGAGCAGGAGACTGGTTTTCTATTCATCGAATGTATGCACGCTCAGATCCGTCAACACTTCGCTGTCGGATTCGAGGTCAAAGGCGACAGCACCGCTCCTGTGTGAACCCAGTCTAAATGAGTGCACACGCTTCTTGACCACTACCCCCAGCCACCCGCCAGTCTCTTTCTCTGCGATGTGTGTGTGTGTGTGTGTGTGTGTGTGTGTGTGTGTGTGTGTGTGTGTGTGAGAGAGACAGACAGACAGACAGACAGAGACAGAAACAGACAGAGACAGAGAGAAAGAAAGACAGAGAGGGTGAGAGGGTGGAAAAGACATAGTGGGGGAGCATAGGAGAGACAAAGAGGGATAGAGAAAGAGATAGAGAAGATATATATATATAGAGAGAGAGAAAGAGACAGAGGGAGATGGAGAGAAAGGGTGGAAGAGATAGGGAGTGGGGTGGAAAGAGAGAGGGAGGAGGTGGAGAGAGATGGGGGAGGGAGAGGAGAAAAGATATGCATGCCTGTTTCTGACTGATGTCTGCCATTTTCAGTGCTGACAACAGTGGAGACAAGACAATAAGATTAACACACAAACAGACCGAGACAGAGAGAAACATCGATAGGGAGAGACAGGTAAATAGAGCGAGAGGCAAAGAAAGAGAGAGAAAGGAACAGAGAGGGAGAAAGAGAAAAACAGAGAACAGAGAGGCATACGAGAGAGAGACAGACAGAGAGACAGACAGACAGACAGACACAGGGAGACAGAGACAGAGAGAGACACACAGACAGAGACAGAGACAGACAGACAGACGGACAGAGCGACATACATACTTACAGAAAAACAAATAATCAACACCCAAAGATATGTCTGACACGAGTCTCTCCAGTCTTTTTTTCTTTTTCTTTTCTCCCTGCGGGCCTGGCAACAACCACCCCATCGCTTGCTCGTCTGGTGGAGTACTTATGACGTTCCGTAGCTAAAGGCGGATCTACACAACGCGTCGCGACAGAGTGCAAACCAACCAATCATCTTCAGGCATCGCTTCCACCTTCTATTCCACCCCACCCACCCACCCCCATCGACCCCTCCCCCCCTCACACACACACATCCAGCACATATTCTGAGGGATGGAGGAGACAGACGACTGACGGATCCTGTCTATACAGAGGTATACTGCCAGACAGGTCAGGTGGAAGAATGGTGGAGAGTGAGGAGGAAGAAGGGGGGGGTGGGGGGGGGGGGGTGGAATAATGTTTGGCAGGCACCTGGCAGGTGTGGTAGGATGCTGGCACTGATGACGATGAAGGAATGTAACCAACAGGTCACGAGTTTGGGCCCTGAAGGTTCCCTTTCTATTCTCTCCACCACCACCCCCCACCCCATTTTTTTTTCTTTTTCTTTCCTTTCTTTCTTTCTTTCTTTCTTTCTTTTCTCCCCCCCCTCCCCCTAATAGTATCCACCGTTTCGGTGACATTTACTACCACGCCGCTCTTTCGGAGTCCCCCAATACACAACCACACCCATATTCGTCTTCTGTAAAACTTCTCTCTCCCCCCCCCCCCCCATCCTCTCTCTCTCTCTCTAAAAATTGTATTTGATATTGCATGTTCACGTCCACTTTGGTTTTTGTCCCCCCCCCCCCACCACCACCACCCTTTGACAGATGGGCCCTATAAGCCTTTGTCAAATAAAACAAGTCTTGTTCTTGTTCTCTCTCTTGAGTGTGCTATTTGGCCTTCGCGTCAAACACGGCCTTTTCTGTGTCTCTCTCTGCCCCTCTGTCTCTCTCTGTGGTGTGTGTGTGTGTGTGTGTGTGTGTGATCACTTGGCTAACTCCAAGTGCGCTAAGTGCAGTATGTGATCATGAGCGATTAATTCCCACCACCGACCAACCCCATAGCTTCCGCTGTGAGCATCGAGAGCTCAGCAATACATTTCCTCCCACATGCCCTTCAAAATAAGCACCTGTTTGAAAACAGCATGTGCCAGCGTATATTGTTAAAGAACATTCGCGCACATACACACACACACACACTCTCTCTCTCTCACTCACATACACACACACACACCACACACCTGCCTTTTCCAACTCTCTTTCCCCCACCTCTCTCTCTCACACACACATACATACACACACACACACTCACACAAAAAAAAGCGAATATTTAAGATAACATCACAGACGAATGGGGGCTTACGTCGGTGTACACACAACACGGAAAGCAGCCAAAACAGCCTAGCAAGCACACGTGGAGTGCATCTGAGGACAGCAAGCACACACACAGTCAATAATACTGTCGTTAAATCATAATGTATAACGTCAGGGGAAGGGAGACAGACAGACAGACAGAGACACAGACAGAGACACAGAGGGAATGAATGAATGAATGAATGAATGAATCTTTATTTTCCAACGGTGAAGATATTAGCACTTTGGCCGACTTACACATCTGCCGTTGTTCTAAGAGACACACAAACATGTACGAATGTAAATGTAGGTATACTTAATACTTAATACATGTATAATGTACGAGTATAACACAGCGTCAAACTGAGAGACACAACATCGCTCACATCTGTACGGAACGGAAGCGAGTAACACACACACACACACACACACACACACACACACCAAGGGAAAAACAACAACAAAACCCTAGCATGAATGCTACACATGAATGATTCAAGTGAAATTAACACAGAAAAGTAATGACAGAGAGAGAGCACTGAACACTGAAATGTTTAATGTAATTAGCTGTAAAGCTCTAGTGACATAGTAGGTACAAATCAGAACAAAAAACGGTGCACAACAGATAAAATGGAACAGAAAGGGAAAACATGAATGAAGCAAAATAAACTCCTAAGGGATGAGCGACACTTTGGTGCTCTGTCATAAGCTTAAAAAGTCCATGTGGCGGTGGGGTACTGTGTCTCTTTAGTCGTTCGTCTCCAAGGTTTGGAAAGTACACAGGAAACAAAAGTATATATAATCCATATAATAATCATTTAAGCATGTGAC
>NC_134883.1:9332809-9340309 GCF_041734735.1 Babylonia areolata
TCTGCCACCGCCACCACCACCCGCAAAAAAAAAAAAAAAAAAAAAAAAAAAAAGCTGTGTATGCAGATCAAACAAATAAATAAACAAAGAAACGATGGCCCTGATCTTGAATTCCTTGCTTTACATTCAATCAGAACATCTCTTTCAATGGCAATGCAGATGCTGTTTTCATCAAAACGCTCTGTTTGTTTGCAGATTGAACAAAACAAAACAAGATGACCCAGATCTTGAATTCCATTATTCTGTTCAACCACAACCTCGTCTGAATGACATTAAAGATGAATAAAGATGCAGCCTCCCCCCCCCCCCCCCACTCCCCATAGCTCTTGAAAGCAGATTAAACAAACAAACAAACACAAAAATGGTCCAGCTCTTGATTTCCATGATGATTTCTGTTCAATCCGAACATCCCTCTTTTGAATGGCAATGGAGGTAAAAAAAACAAAAAAAAAGCATGCAGATTCCTTAAGAATACGCTTTGCAATGGTAAATGTTATTGGGGTCGTAGGTTTCGTTTTGTTTTTGTTTTGTTTTTTGCTTCTGATTTCCCCCCTCTCGCCTAAGGGAGACTGGGTGTGAAGCTCCTGTTGGCATTGGCTCTTTAACGTCCCAAGATGTTGCTTTGTCTCTCTCCGATCAATCGCGCTTTTTTTTCCATCAGCATATGCTTGCTGTGATTTTATTGCTGGGTGTGCTCTTTTTGTCGAGTTGTATCCATCTGTGATGATTTTAGTGTGTTTTTCGTGATGCCTGGTTCATTGGTGTTTATTTCATTCCATTTATATTTATCTATTTTTGACAATGATGAATGTGATGTGCTCTGTTTTGCTGTGATTTGCGCCTGTGTGATTTGGGACTGTGATGGTGCCTGTGTTGATTTACATATTTTCGTGTCACTTAGTCTTACATATGTGTACTTTAGCCAATGCCATGTGAGACTGTGTTGACTTTGTACATATTTTTTTAGTCACTTAGTCTTAAACTAGTTTATTCTATTGTAAAGCGCGGTGAGTCTCATCTGAGATGGGGGTACTGCGCTATATAAGTCTGCATTTATTATTATCATTATTATTATTATTATCATTATGCTATTTCCTTGGGATGTGCCAACGCAGAATCAGTAACACGATAGGACTTCTGATCCAGCGGTCACCTATGATCTTGGTTCCATGTTGTGTCCTTGGGAAAGGCACTTCAGGTTCTACAGAATACAGAATAGTTGATTATCTGAATGAGAAAAAAAAATTCATCAATTTTGAGGCGACAGCAAAACGCATAAACAACACGAGAATGACGGAAACACTTTACTCCGATTTTCTTCCCTCACTCCGCCCTGGTGTGAATGGGTACCGGACTTCCGCTGGGGAATAATAATAATAATAATAATAATTATTATTATTATTACAATAATGATAATGATAATGGATACTTGTTGAGTGCTTTCCTCCCTTAACTCTCTCCATACGAACGGCGAAAGAGACGACGTTAACAGCGTTTCACCCCAATTACCACCATCAAAATATTGCAAGCGGAAGTCTCTTATACTGAAGAGGTGAATGTTGACAAAAAATACCACAATTCTGACGACGGAAGCTAAAGGTTGGGTCATTGAGACACCCACTGGACATCCGAGGGGTCTGTGTAGAGGAGAAGAGAGGACTGGCCGTACTGAGTGAGTTAAAGGGAGCTCAAAGCGCTCTACAATAAACATTAAGCACATACACACACACACACACACACATGTACACATACGTAAGAGAAGGTAGGCTGTGGCGGAGAGAAAGAGAGAGGGGCAGGCAGGCAGGCAGACAAACACTCAGACAGACAGGTGGCGATTAGCAAAGGGTGGAGGGAGGGGGGCGAGAGAGAGGGGGGGGGGGCAGGCAGATAGACAGACAGACAGCGATAAGCAGAGGGTGAGAGAAAGAGAGAGAGAGAAAGAGAGAGAGAAGGAGACAGACAGACAGACAGACAAAGGCAGAGAACAAGTTAAGCTGCGATCTGCAACCGGCTTTATCTCCAAAACCCGAGCCTTAAAGACTACAACTACCGTTCAGTCCCCCCAGCCCCTGCACTGTGCACTGTGTTCTGTGGACATACAAGCCCACCCCTGTTCTTTATCGGGACCACGCCTTCTTTACCCTGGCTTGGAGGGAAAAGGTGGAAAGCAGATGGGGAAAAAAGGCGCGCGAGCGCGCGCACACACACACACACACACATACTCTCACACACACACACAAATCAATCAATCAATCAATCTTCTTGTTTTTCTTTCTTTTTTTTATACTTAAGTTCAATCTATTTGCATCAATCAATCAAACTGTGCTCTTGGTAGAGAGCGAGGGCAACAATGGTTTTGGCTCACTGAGTCACTGAGGACAAAGGGCTACACTTTCCACCAACGACAAAGACCTTTTTCTTTGTTGCATACAACCCAGCAGACCACAGAGGGCCAGACCAGGGCTGAAGGACAAAGACCTACGCACGGATGTCAAAGGTCTACCATCCATGGCGAGATTGGAGAGGGCGCTCGTTGGAGTGTTGTCACACGTACAGAGTTCTGAAGAAATACCACAAGAGTGAGGACTGTTTCGAGCCAGCCAGAAACGTCTGACATGGGCTTAAACTAAGCGAATGGTGTTGCCCGCTAAACTTTCTCTCTCACCCCCTAGCGAATGGTGATGTCCGCAACAAAAGCACACGGTGTTGCCCGCAAAACTTTCCTACTCAGCGAATGGTGTTGTCTGCAAAACTTTCTCTCTCTCACTCAGCGAATGACAGTTCCAAGAAAGCCGTCTGTTCTTGTCGCCTGCAAGAGATGTCCAACAAAACTTTTATCCACAAGAGACATGTCATTCCCACTCCAGACAATCTTCAAAGGCCCATCATAGTCTTTCATCTGTGTACGTTTATCTTTGCCTGTCGAAAAGGGGCTCTCTTGTTGGCGTTCACAGGCCGTCCGGGTATTTTGTCAAGATCTGAGGGCGGTGTAAACATGCACGATCATAGATGGATGCCAACACATGTCAAAAGTGTTTTGTGCGTCCATGTAAGTGTGTGTGTGTGTGTGTGTGTGTGTGTCTGTGTGTATGTGTGTGTTTGAGTGAAAAAGCGAGGGGGGGAGGAAGGAGTAAGAGACACAGGCAGAGTGAGGGAGGGGAGAAGAGCTAGAACGCACGAGCGTAAGCGACTCAGTCTCAGATGTTTTATTCATGAAGGCCATGAACCCTTAGTAGGGGGCACACACGGACATGACAGAAACGTATTCAAAGTATTGTTATAAATGCACATCATCTATCAAACGCTTCGTAGAGAGAGAGAGAGAGAGAGAGAGGAGGGGTGGTGGTCGGGGAGGGGGGCGGAAGGCTGAGAAGAGGGAGAACGCGCACGAGTGTGTGTGTGTGTGTGTGTGTGTGTGTGTGTGTGTGAGAGAGGGGGGGTGTGGGGTGGGATGCATGATGTATATGTTCCTGTTTCCATATCCCACAATGCTAACACTAACATGGATTTAAGGAACCTTTAACACGTGTCTGTGTGTGTGTGTGTGTGTGTGTGTGTCTGTGTGTGTGTCTGTGTGTGTGTGTCTGTGTGTGTGTGTGTGTTGATCTACAGGATACGTATATTCATACACAAGATTTCAGCGCTCGCAGATCTGCATCAACGTTGATCTGACACAGAGATGATGGATATGATACTACCCCCGAAAACGGAGTATGGCTGCCTACATGGCGGGGTAAAAACGGTCATACACGTAAAAGCCCACTCGTGTACATACGAGTGAACGTGGGAGTTGCAGCCCACGAACGCAGAAGAAGAAGAAGGACATGATACAGACACATAAAATAAAAGAGAGAGAGAGAGACAGAGACAGAGAGACAGGGAGGGAGAGTGAATCACCCTTAAACTCCTCACCAGGCCCTTTTCCACCGGGACCCGAACCCAAAAGACCTCTCAGATCAGCGACCAAAGACAGAGAGAGCTCCAACGTCCTAACCACTGGGCTGCCGTGGCCGTCAGGTTTGCGAACGAAAGAGTTACCTTCTGTGACATGGCTCACAACGCTAAGATATCCCGCCTGCATGGTTTTCGCCTTACCCGATGTACTAACTCAACCTCAGTCTCGTGAGGGTTCCCAGACGACATGCATATGCAGTTATGCAAATCAGACAAACCTCTACCATTTCATGCAAATGAAGGCGGACTAAAAGACGAGAAGAAAGCAAGGCTTCAGATAGGAGTTTCCGTGGGCACGTCGACACGTGTTTTACCATTCTGCCGTCTGGCTGTATGTTTTCGAGATGTGTGCTTTAAACCATTTTGTGTTTTGAAAGCTCCCTACTTGGCGACCATTCGCCACTACGCACAGAGATCAAGATACTGCCACTGTGGTTACATGATCTGTCTTGTACCGTGATATAAAATAACAGGTCTGTAGGGAAAGGCAAGCAATAAAAGGGGAAAAAAACCCCCCAAGTCTTCGGTGATTTCAGCTGCATCTAAATGAAGATGGAAATAGGGAGAGAGGTAGACAGAGGCACAAAGGGAGAGAGAAATGAGGGGGGGGGGGGGTTAGAAGAGAGACACTCAGAGGAGACAGAGAAAGAGAGAGAAAGGGGAGTGGGGGGGGAGAGACTGAGTGAAAGAGAGACAGACAGAGAGACACACACACACACACAGACAGACCAGACAGAGGGAGAGAGAGAGAGAAACAGAGAGAGGGGGAAAGTGAAAGACAAGGAAAGAAAGATAGAGGGGGCGGGGAGTGGGTGGGGGTGACAGGAAGCGTTAGAGAGGGAAGAGAGAAGGCCACAGAGCGAGAGGCAAGACACTGACAGACGACAGAGACAGAGAAAACCAAGAGCTCATCTGGGCTGGAACAACCCCCAGACCAATTTATGCACCCAGGCTTTCCAAGGAAATAACCTTAACCCACCCCCCCCCCCCCCCCCTCCAACATCTCTCTCCCCACCCTCTCTCTCTTCCCTTCCCCCCTTTCGTCTCTCTTCTTTCGTTCAGTTACGTAATGCTGTGCAGACGGATAACTGACAAAACAAACCCTGAACAGCAAAGAAGAAAAAAAAAAAAGAAGAAGAAAAAAAGCTGTTACCGAGTTGCTAATCTTCCTGCACTGTTGGTTTTGCTTCAGTCAAATGTACTCGGACAAATTCAAGGGAATAAACACAAGCCGCATGCAGCAAAATAAGGCCAAATGAATACGCTTAATAGCCAAAAAAAGCGTAAGACGAGACAGAGCGTAAACCTGACAAGATGGCGTGGAGAGCCTTGGCCAAAGGAATGATTCAGCGCTTATAGCTTTTAGAGGCGTTTGATTGGCTGAGAGCGGGCGGGCCCGTCTTTTCACTGTTAGCCGCGCGAAATTTGGCCAAGCAGAGCAAACCATAGGCCTAGTTTGCATCAGTTTGACATGGTACAGTATATGACACCAAATCAGATAGTTGTTTTTTTTAATGATACATAGGGCATGTCTCCCTTACAGAAGGGTGTGTGGACACATATCATCCACAAATAAATGCAGAAACAAATAAATAAAAGCACAAATAAATACATAAGTAAATACATGCACAAAATAAATAAACAGATAAACAAACAAATGGATAAATAAATGAACAAGTGCATAAATACACAAATAAGGCATAAATACATAAATGCTTACATAAATAGGTCACAGTACAGAGAACACATCAACGTTAACATCGTCAAGAAGTCGCAATTTCCCTACAATTGAATGTTTTGTGAGAAACAAACAAATTCAGTAGAAGCTGACGACATCAGCATGCTCACTTTAAAATGCAGAAAACTGAATGTTACATTCACTGATATCTTTATATATATATATATATATATAAGGCCAAATGAATATATATATATATAGGACGAACGAATTTCTATCGATTATTCATTGGAACGGAACAGCAAAGAAATAAATGCATTAATTTCTTTTTCAACTGCGTTTCTTTCCTTAATGTGCGAAGCAATAGGACTATTATACTGCAGGTTCTCTGTCTCCAACGACTGGCATCTCTTTCTGACATCCCTAATCCTAATCTTATCCCCGCATATATATATATATATTTTCTTTCCATGTCCAAGATTAAAATAAGGTTTACCCCCGAAAACCGAGTGTGGCTGCCTACATGGCGGAGTAAAAACGGTCATACACGTAAAAGCCCACTCGTGTACATACGAGTGAACGTGGTAGTTGCAGCCAGCCCACGAACGAACGAAGAAGAAGGAGGAGAAATAAGGTTTGAATTCAAGAAGGGAACAAAAACTCCGATTAAAAAAAAAAAAAAAAAAATTGTATCGTTTGATAGTTTGGAATGTCATTCTGAAATGGACAGGGAGAAAGATAGGAAAGTGGAGGGTGTGTGTGGTTGAGAAAGAGAGAGAGAGAGAGAGAGAGAGAGAGAAAGGGCAGATACATATATATAAAGTACCACACACACACACACACAAACACACATACACACAAACACACACACATATATATATATCACACACAGAGAAATATATATGTGTGTGTGTGTGTGTGTGTGTGTCTATAGAGCAATACCATTTGTATCTGTCATCGAGGGCAGACGGGCGCCAAAGCCGAGTGTTGAAAGCGTTAAGACTTACAATTTATGTGTCTTCAGTTCGATCCCGGTACCTGAAGGGTTAACGGGGGAGGGTTTTTTTGTTGTTGTTTTTCTCCTTCGCTATGAATCCCCTTGCTTAACTGATGTGCAGACTGTGCAGTGCCTGAATCCCGCTCGTGTGTACATTGTATTGTATTGTATTGTATTGCTCTTTTTTGTCACAACAGATTCCTCTGTGTGAAATTCGGGCTGCTCTTCCCAAGGGAGAGCGCGTCGCAACACTGACGGCGCCACACATTTTTTGGTATTTTTTTCTGCCTACAGTTGTTGTTGTTGTTTTTTTCCCTATCGAAGTGGATTTTTCTACAGAATTTTGCCAAGGACAACCCTTTTGTTGCCGTGGGCTCTTTTACGTGCGCTAAGTGCATGCTGCACACGGGACCTCGGTTTATCGTCTCATCCGAATGACAAGCGTCGAGACCACCACTCAAGGTCTAATGGAGGGGGAGAAAAATACTGGAGACTGTGCATACATATAAAACTTCAAACATGCACGTTACAGATGTTGTTCTCCAAGTCAATGTGTTGCTGGGTTGTGAAAACACGAAGAAACACACAGCTTGCTGCACCAATCAAAAACAAACAAAGAAACAAAGAGACAAACAAACAAGAGTGTGGCTGTCTACATGGCGGGGAAGAAACGGCCATGCATGTGAAAGCCCAATCTTTTATATCAGCTGGCTGCAGCCTACGAAAGAACGCAGAAAGAAAGAAAGAAAGAAAGAAAGAGTGGTATTATCTGTATCATTATGTAAGCAAAGCACTGCCATGTTAACAGCAAGGTTGAGTGGTGGTGAGAAAGAGACGGGATTGGGCGACAGACAGACAGACAGACAGACAG
>NC_134883.1:9347809-9352809 GCF_041734735.1 Babylonia areolata
GTTGTGTTGTATTGTGTTGCATTGTATTGAATTGCATTGCACTGAATTGTATTATATTGTACCGTATTGCATTGTACTGTATTATACTGTATTGCATTGCATTTCATTACACTGTATTGTTGTCACACCAGATTTCTCTCAGTGAAACTCACGTAGCTCTCTCTCCGGGAAGAGTGCTTCATCATCGCGCGACTCCACCCAATTTTCTTCCTTTCTTCGTTTCGCTGTCTACAGCCAGTCTTTTTCTTCCCCGTCCCCCACACAAAGACCCCATCTGATGTCCCTAGGGTGTATGAATCACCCAGCCTATAGCTTTAATCATTAGGAAAGCAGTATTATTTTGCCATCCACCTCTTCAATGTCTAGAACCTTCAGCTTTGTAACATTCTGATGGCGTCAGCGTCGGTAGAAACGCTGTCCTGTCACCGTCGTCTCTTTTGTTGCCATTCGAACGGAAAGAGTTAAACAAAAGAGTTTGCGAGCATGATTGATGATCGATTCCCACTGAAAGCTGTTTAACGACGACAGCAAAGGAATTAGAGAACCAGGTAAACAAACCAGGTGACCTCTTGGCAACAATGTTGAAAAGAATCAACCAGCCATTGTGACGAACAGAACGACGTTCCAAGGCGTCTGCAGACAGCACAGACAATCACAATGCCAGAATATCGACTGATGACTAGGGTTTATCCATCTATAACAAGGTTGTTGTTTTTTTGTGTGTGTGTGTGTGGGGGGGGGGGTTATTATTATTTTTTGTTGTTGTTGTTGTTGTTTTGGGGGTTTTGTTGTCGGGTGGTTCTTTGTTGTAGAATTTTGAAAATATATCAACAGTAATGAAGTTCTACTCCAATGCCTGTTAAGGGCATCGATATTCAAACTGGGTCATTCAAAAGTTTGCTAAATTTACCGATAAAAAACGACAGAGCTGTATCTGTTGTTGTTGTTGGTTGTGGTGGTGGTGGTGGTGGTGATGGTGTGGGTGTTTCTTCGCTGGAGACTTCTAGAAAATAAGATAAACTCTGTCATGTACTACCACTTTTTTGTGCTCACCTCCTTGGTTTTAAACACATACGTACACGCACGCAAATGCACTCACACACGCGCACGCAGGCACGCACATACACGAACACGTACTAGTGCACAAGCACAGACGCATTCACACACGCACGCACGCAAGCACACACACACACACATACTGAGAGAGAGAACAGCAGCAGCAGCGGCAGAG
Organism: Babylonia areolata; assembly: GCF_041734735.1. NCBI lineage: Eukaryota > Metazoa > Mollusca > Gastropoda > Neogastropoda > Buccinidae > Babylonia > Babylonia areolata. Next base: position 9,349,041 of record NC_134883.1, read on the forward strand.
GTGGGTGAGAAAAAAAGGGACTGTCAAATAGGGGATTTAAAAAACAACAATTCTGTTCGGCAACCCCTCCTGCTTTCAATGCGTACATGCATGCGTGTTTGCGTGTGTGAGCACTCGAACGCGTGCGCGGTGCACCCCAGCACAAATCTGAACTGCACGATACGTTCAATAAACGTTAAGCGTGTAACGAAACTTCACAAGCATAATTATCTTCTTTACACACACACACACACACACACACACACACACACACACACACACATATATATATATATATATAATTCCACAACTCTGCCACCCCCCACCCACCCCAAACTCCCGCCCTCTCCTCCTTTTCTCTATTTCAAACAATCCCAACAGGACATGTTCATTTCTTTGCCTCCCCCTCCCCATTCTATTTCTTCCTCCTTTTTTTCTCTTTTTGTTGTTGTTGTTGTTGTTTTTTCTATACTCTTTTTCTTCATTTTCCCCTTATTCCCTCCTTCCCATCCTTCTTCTGCATATGATGTGACAGCTTGTCTTTCTTCTTCATCATCCTCACTCCTTCCACCCCACTCCCCCACCCACCCCTATCCCTCTCTTCTTTGGGATCCCCGCCATTCAATCTAATCCAGCCGTGCCACCACGTGGCATCAGATCTGCTTTCAAACGATTCCCAAGATACGTACTTTTTTTTATATTTTCTTTACCGAGTCTCCCTGAAAATCATAGTTCTGCAAATTCTGCATGCGAGGAATCGAAGAAGAAGAAGAAGAATGTTGACGCTGAGGGGAAGAAAATGAATAATATGGGATGAGAAAAGGGGCGTAAACAGGAGCTGTGTGTGTGTGATTGATTTCAAGTCTGTTCGTTGAAGCGTGTGTGTGTGTGTGTGTGTGTGTGTGTGTGTGTGTGTGTGTGTGTGTGTAAGCGCGTGTTTGTATGTGGGTGTGTGTGTTGGGCGGGGGTTTGGGGGGGGAGCGGGTTAAGGGTGTGCGTGGGGATGGAAGCCTGTAAGGGGGTGGGGAGAGGGCGAGCGGGGTGACAGTCGATCCGGAACGTTGGCAGAGGCATTCACAGTAACGTGGCAGTGTGCGAGGCTAAAGACGTTCCAGCGCAAGTCAATCACCAGTGCAACAGCGTCACACGATTTTGTTTTGTGTTGATTTATTATTATTATGTGTGTGTGTGTGTGTGTGTGTGTGTGTGTGTGTGTGTGTGTTTGGTGTTTTGTTTTTTTTTGTTTGTTGGGTTTTTTTGCTTTTTTTTTGGGTTGGGTTTCTCTGCAAGACCAATAAAATCATCATGCCCACCAACTGAGCCATCATACTTAATACAATCAATGGCGATCACCACCATCTCCATTACGTTGCTGTAATGATCGTAAATAGCTCTTCATTGGATTTTTGGGTATTCGTGATTCTGTGTAGAGCTGACAGAAACGTACACGCGATACAAGTAATAACAAGAGAGGCAAGGCCTTCAAGACTCACTTGTGATACACTGAAACAAAAATCCAAGCTTTTTATGTATTGTGTATAATTTCAAAATGTAATGTTTAAGTTGAGAAAGATCAGTTTAAAGCGAGTTAAGTCCCCTAGCATTAATTACAGAGTAATTTCCCTTTTTTACTATCTGCACCAAAAACGTTTGCAAAATAAATAAAACTTCCATGCATAGCAAATGAAGTTCCTGTTTGAACAGAAAATGATAATAATGACTGCTCTTGTTGTTGGGTCAGAATATCAGATCAAAGTGCCATGTTTAGAGAATACAAAAAATATAAATATAACAGTAAATGCAGTTTGCATATAATTAGGTTTCATTTTTAATTTTTTTTGTGCCCATCCCAGAGGTGCAATATTGTTTTAAACAAGATGACTGGAAAGAACTGAATTTTTCCTATTTTTATGCCTAATTTGGTGTCAACTGACAAAGTATTTGCAGAGAAAATGTCAATGTTAAAGTTTACCACGGACACACAGACACACACACACACACACACACACACACACACACAGACAACCGAACACCGGGTTAAAACATAGACTCACTTTGTTTACACAAGTGAGTCAAAAAACAACACAGACCGTTATAAAGAAGAAAGATAGAGCGGAGTTGTTTCATTTTTTGTGGCTTTTGCTGGTTTTGTTTCACTTGATGAGTGTTTTACATTTATTTGCTTATTTATCATCATTGTTGTCTTATTTATTTATTATTTATTATTATTATTATTACTACCTTTTTATATTATAATTATTATTTATTTATTTATGTAAGCTTATCTATTATTTATTCACCTTTATTCTATTATTTTATTTTATTTTATTTTATTTATTTCATTTTTTTTTCTCAAGGCCTGACTGAGCGCGTTGGGTTACGCTGCTGGTCAGGCATCTGCTTGGCAGATGTGGTGTAGCGCATATGGATTTGTCCGAACGCAGTGACGCCTCCTTGAGCTACTGAAACTGAAACTGAAACTGACTGGTGAGCGACAAGCGCCCAAATGGCAGCCGCCAGTCGGCTCTACCCAGGAAGCCAGCCTGTTGTGGAAATGACCCCGTGTTTGTAAAGTGCTTTGAGCTTGGTCTCCGACCGAAGTGGAGTGATGGCCTAGAGGCAACGCGTCCGCCTAGGAAGCGAGAGAATCTGAGTGCGCTGGTTCGAATCACGGCTCAGCCGCCGATATTTTCTCCCCCTCCACTAGACCTTGAGTGGTAGTCTGGACGCTAGTCATTCGGATGAGACGATAAACCGAGGTCCTGTGTGCAGCATGCACTTAGCGCACGTAAAAGAACCCACGGCAACAAAAGGGTTGTTTCTGGCAAAATTCTATAGAAAAATCCACTTCGGTAGGAAAAACAAATAAAACTGCACGCAGGAAAAAATACAAAAAAATGAGTGGCGCTGTAGTGTAGCGACGCGCTCTCCCTGGGGAGAGCAGCCCGAATTTCACACAGAGAAATCTGTTGTGATAAAAAGAGAAATACAAATACAAATACAAACAAATAGTGTTTGTAAAGTGCTTTGAGCTTGGTCTCCGACCGAAGACAAGCGCTATAAAGGTATCCATATCATCATCGTATTTAGATGGATAGATATCTAGATAGACAGAGAGATAGAGATATACAGAGACAGACAGAAAGACAGACAGATAATAGAGAGAAGGAGGGATGAGAGAGAAAGAGAGAGAGATACGGATACGGATGATTTATTCAATAAGGCCATGGCCCCTCATGAAGGGGGTACAGTGAACAATAATTCACAACAATAAAGACATACTACCAACAATACACTTCAGTAGATGTTCAACTACAAGCTGATAATACACAACAAATAATAATTAACTACATAATGCACTGCGTATTTTAAAACGCTTTATACAAGTAAACAGCAAACTGTTTTATAATGGTTTCGCTTGTCGATGACATCAGCAAAACAAGTCCAAATGAAGTTGGGCGTGTGTAATATTTTTTGTGGAATTAACTGAAATCTAAGGTTTTCCAAAGCAGGGCAGCATAACACAAAAGTGAAGTTCAGTTTCTTCAGCACATCTACATAATGGACAAATAAGATCACAAACACTGAGCTTAAGATAACGAAGACAATGCATTAAGATGTCGGAAATCCCTAATCTGAACGAAAGAGAGAGAAAGACAGAGAAAGGGGGCGGGAAGGGCGGTATCTGAAAGCAAATAAATGTGACATTCATGACCTGGAACGAAGACTAGTGGGCCACGTGACACGTCACAGAGGGCGCCACAAAAAGAGCAGCGGGAACACGACAGCC
>NC_134883.1:9357809-9392809 GCF_041734735.1 Babylonia areolata
AGGCACGGCATCCCGTCGAAGAAATGCACTCGCTCAACTATTATCGTCCGTCAACAAAAAGCCGCACACCGGAATATCTTCCAATGGAAAAAGTAGTGTCACACACCCCAAAGAAAGAGAAAGGCAGAAACAGAGATGGTGACAGAAAGACAATTTGCTCTTCGCGACACTTTAACAAGTCTGTCGAAATCGACAACTGCAGAAAGAAGTGTTAAAAAAAAAAGAAGAAAAAAAAAGAAAAGATTGGAAACCATACTGAGAAAGAGAGAACGGAGGAAAGACAGAAATGAAACTGAAAAAAAAAGAAAAAAAAGCAACGAAAGACAAAAAAGTCAAGAGAAAAAGGCTGGCAAGAAAAAGAAAAAGTTCATAACCTGTAAAGAACAAAGATGGATATTGCTCAGGATCACCCGCCTCAGAGACCGCCATAAAAAGAGGAGGAACGAGGCATCCAATGAGCTGAGAGCTTCAGCTTCCCGGGGCCTTTTCATGACGTTCACTGCCTATCGATTGGTCGAAGAGATGTGTGGGGCGAACCAATCAATTGTCAGTTCCCCTGCCGTGGCCTCCACAATCAAAAGTGTCCGCTCTTCTTTTTTGTTGTTGTTTTTGTCTTTGTTAATCTTTCTTTTTTGTTCCTTTTTTCGTCTTTATCTGTCTTTGTTGTTTTGTTTTGTTTTTTTGGGTTTGCTTTTTTTTTTTTTTTTGTTTGTTTATTTATTTATTCTTTCCTTCTTTCTCTGTTGATTAAACTGTGGCACTCCAATTTCTCCATCCTATCCTCTCTTACACAAGTCAGAAGGCAACATGGGATTTCACACTCGATCATTTCTTATTTGATACCAATGTTGTAAAGAAAAGGAAAGAAAGAGAGACAAGAAGAAATATATTGGAATCAAATGCAACAGTTGATTTGGGAATTGCGTGCTGGATCCCCTTTTATCACGCTCGAACATTTAATGTTGGAGGAATAGGGGAGACAGAAGCAAACTAATAACGAAATAAAGAAACATAAAGTCTCTCTCTCTCTCTCTCTCTCTCTCGTTTGGATTTCTTTACCTTTTTTATACACATTGTTCAAGGTACGTTTTGGGGTGTTTGTTTGACACCACAGAACAAAACAAACTCAATGAAATATAAGTCAACAATCTACTCCTCTCTCTCTCTCATCTGTGATCGCCTGTTTAAAGAAACGTTAAAGCAAAACTAAAGAAAGAAATTAGCATTGTTGTTCTTTTCAAAATATTAAAAGCAAGGTGGTCAGCTTTCTCTCTCTCTTTTTTTTTAATAGATTTTTGCAATTTCCAGTCAAAGAGAGAGATGTACATGGGCGACTGTGTGAGTATATCTGTCTGTGGGGCAGCCGGTTAAAGTGTGCTTAAATCTGTGTGTCTGCTGACACCTGTTGAGAAAAGGGAACATGGCCACGAAACAAGACTCAATGGCCTTGCTGAAAACATTCCAGAGTGGACAGGAAACCATCTGCAGAGACCCAGCTTCTGACTTATAACCCGACAGACCTGGAGGATTCTGGTGAGCAGTTGTGTGCGGCGGCCCAGTGATTAAGGTAAGGGAGAAGATGAAGAATATATATGTAAAACACAGAGAGAGAGAGAGAGAGAGAGATCCATGTGCTCGGTCCACCGTTCAAAATCGTAGTAGAAGAGTTGAACCGAGTTTTATAGTTTGGGAACCACCATTTTGGAGGTCTCCAGCTGCTGTCTGGCTCACGGCAACTGGCTGACATTTTCTGGTCGTTTTTGACATGAAAGCACCCTTGAGACAATCTGAAATCTGTGGCTGACTGACTGTCTGTCTGTCTGTCTGTCTCTCTCTTTCTCTCTTTCAGTTTGACGCTGTGTTATACTCGTACATTATACATGTATTAAGTATAACTACATTTATATGCGTACATGTTTGTGTGTCTCTTAGAACAACGGCAGATGTGTAAGTCGGCCAGAGTGCTAATATCTTCACCGTTGGAAAATAAAGATTCATTCATTCATTCGTTCGTTCTCTCGTGGAAACCATGTAAAACAGTATTCTTTGGTAGAAAGCTTTCTAAAATTGCATTGTCATAATTTGTGATATCATGTTCTGGCTCGTCAGTTATGGAATTCACGTGTGCTTGTAACCTGAGCGACTACGTGCGCTTCAAATGACTCCATTACCATGTACATTATTTCATGTCCTTTCACTGTACTCATTTCTCTCGGGGGCGAGTATTTGATGTATAATAATAAAGAAAAAGGTTTGTTCTCGCTTATCTTGCAAAACACATCGATAAATACTCTCTCTCTCTCTCTCTCTCGTATACTCGTCTTCTCTCCTGTCCTCGTTTTAATGGGGTGTTTTTTTTATTGTTTTTTTGTTGTTGTTTTTTTGTTTGTTTGTTTTTTGCTGCCCCGTCATCTGCACCGTTTCAGTGGATTACTCCCACGCCGCTCATTTAGATTCCCCCATACACGGCCACACCCGGGTTTGTCCGTCGTAGTTCCAGCGTCGGCAGTCCACAGGGAACCATCGATGTTAGGTCGCCAGGAGGCCACACACCAGAGGAGACCCTGCACTGCTGCTGAGTCACTTCGGTGGTGTTCAGTGGTGCCTGTTCTGTTTTAACGTACTTAGGACACCACCTACTAAGCCCCCTACTAACGACAATAATGGCTTAGTCGCGGAGCCAGACTGAGTGAGCGTCCCTCCCAGAGTGGAGACCGCCACCACGTCCCTCAAGCAACAGCCCTCCATGAATCTGCCGACACTGACGACATTCGTTTTAATGTTATCTCTCTTATTAATGTACTGTCTGTGTTGCCCCAGATGTAATCTCACTCAGCCACTCGTTGTTGTTTTACTCGACCTACATTGCTCTGTTTTCTTGTGGTGTTTTGCTTTTCTCTGGTAAAATTAATTGGGCATGTGTGTTCTTTTGTTCCGGCGGCAGAAACAAGGCGGATGTCGTGAAGTTTGTGTTGCTTCGTTAGTTCGTGTTTTTTTGCGTGCTTGATTTGTCTAATTAGCAGTGATGTAACAACCCTTGGCATAATATCTAAAGGAAGTAGTGCCAATAAACTGTCCAACTGTCCAACTATCAACTTTCTCTCTCTCTCTCTCTCTCTCTCTCTCTCTCTCTCAAAAAACAACAACAACAACAAACAAAACAAAAACAACAAAAACAAACAAACAAAAAACAAACACCATAAACAAATGAACAGTCAATTTTTTTTAGCCAGATGCCTGACAAAACATTTTTACTTTCACTCTGTCACTCACTCACTCACTCACTCATAAACACACACACACTCTCTCTCTCTCTCTTTCTTTGGCTGGGAGGTGGCAGTATGTGGTGGTGTTGCTATTGATAATGGAGTTCGTTGTCGTCCTTGCTCTTCTTGTTCCTCCTCCTCCTTTTTTTTCTTCTTCTACAACAACAACAACAACTACCACTACTATTACTACTACTACTCATCTCCCTCCTCCTCCTCTTCTTTTTCTTCTTCTACTACTACTACTACTACTACAATACCACTATTCATCCTTCTCGTCCTCTTCCCTCTTCTGTCACCCTTCTTTTCCTCCACCAATGTTTTCACCCTCTTCCTCTCTGGGGACGGTTAGATGACAGTGATGTCTGCGAACGGTTTGCCACGAGCGGTGGTGGTTTCAAAAACCTTGGGGACAGTACCAAGACAATGGAGTGACTGCGGGCCGGATATAACGGAGGCGTCTGATAGCGTGGGCTACAGGGTGGGGGTAGGGGTCTGAACGGACAACCTGCCTGCCTGCCTGCCTTTCACTGAAGGCTATACCGGACGACAACCTTCCATTCGGGAGCTAAGAGAGGGGGCAGCGGCCTTTTAGTCAGACAGGAGGTTTTAAAGCAATTGGACGGCAGGATCTGACAACGTGTGGTACCGAGCTCCTCTTCCCTGTAATCTGGAGAGAATGAGAGAGAGAGGGGGAGGGGGGGGGTTGTAAGAGGGGGGGGGGGAGGGGGAGTGAGAGGGGGGAGGAAGAGGGAAGGAGGGGGAGGGAGGGAGAGAGAGAGAGACAGACAGACAGACAGAACAGAAAGGGAGAAAATAGTCATAATAATAATTGGTGATAGTCTTTTGGATGTAGTGATAAACGCATATCCGGGTGCAAAATCACAGTTGATGAACCCCTTGGTAACAGGAGATCTGTTGTTCATGGGGGTCAGTTGTTCAAATTTCTTCACGCACAGAAACGTTGCAACACGTTACTAAACATAACCAAACACAATACTGATCAATTTTCTTTTAGTTTGTGAAAGACGATCGTTCGCGCGTGGACATTTGACCGATTAATTATTTTATGAGTCCTAAAAGAAGAGCACATGAGTAATATAAAAATTCCCATCACTGATCTATTTTCTTTTGATCCCTAAATGAAGAACACACATGAGTAATGCGAATTCCTCTCATTGGTTTATTTTCTTTTAATGCCCAGTTTCAGAATTAAAGGGGTGAAAAAAAAGGGAGCCATAAAAGAATAACACTTGAATGTTATGAATTCCCCTCATAGATTCACTTTCTTTTCCTAGTCCGTCTATGGAATAAAGAAAACAAACTACTGATGACAGTCATTACGGGATATCACGGTTTTGCTTTTCCTATGTTGAAAGAGTAACAAAAAACACACACAAAAACAACAACAACAACAACAGAGGACTCAACACAACATGTCTCTCGTAACATAAAAAGGAAACTATCTATCTATCTATATATCTATCTGTCTATCTATCTAGATCTAACCCGAGCGTCAATCACATAAAGATGACGACAGCAAAGCTTATTCGGTAATTTGATCTACAACGGACAAGAAGCAGTTAGCAGAAGAAAAACAACAAAAAACAACAACACCCATGCAAAATATTTCCTACCCATAAAGAGGATTTGTGATCAACACCATCACAAGCCGCTACACTCCTCATAAATAAAGCCCACGGTAGTATTGGACACCTCATCGATTGCCACACGGCTGGGGTCAAGACAACCCAACTAACGATCACTCTAGTCTAAGGGGGTAAGGGGTGGGGGTTAGGGGGTGTGGAGGGGGGGGGGGTAGGGTTGATCGATAGCCTCATCAAGCCCAGGTAACCACAGGCTTGGGACAGAGGAGGAAATCGGGGTGGAAATGATCTTAACCGGAAATGACCACCAACCGCATCCCTAATCACATTCTTCCAGTCAGCTGAACAGGCTGAGGGGGTAGTTTGTGTGTGTGTGTGTGTGTGTGTGTGTGGACAGTGGGTGGGTGGGTGGAGGGGAAGCCGGAGGGACGGACAGAGAAGAATTCAGGATATAGCAAGCTGGAGTCAGTCAGTGAACTGGTATCATGGAGCTAAAGTCAGGGAGCTGGAGTCAGTCAGTGAACTGGTATCATGGAGCTGAAGTCAGGGAGCTGGAGTCAGTCAGTGAACTGGTATCATGGAGCTAAAGTCAGGGAGCTGGAGTCAGAATACACTTTGTGGTCATGATGAAAAGGTCAGGGTGGTGGGTTCAGGGTGCCAAGGCCACGATTTTGGGGTCATGGTGCAAAGGTCAAGCCGTTGATTTCAGGGTGACAAGATCAAGAAACTGGCGTCATGGTGTCAAAGTCAAGACTTTGCTGTCAGGGTGCCAAGGCCACGACACTGGGGTCATGGTGCCAAGGTCAAGAAACTGCGTCATGATGCCAAAGTCAAGACTTTGCTGTCAGGGTGACAAGGTCACGACATTGGGGTCCAGGTCAGGATGTCAGTACCCAGACAGGAAACCACGAACTAGGAACTTAGAGTCTGGAAACCGAAAGCGCACAGGGGTGGAGGAGGAACGAAGTCAAAGCCTGGAAGGGAGAGAGGGGGGGTGGAGGCTGTGACTGGGGTAACAAGGACCCCTGAACCAAGAGGCTGTATGTTGTCAGGAAGCGTGAAACCAGACTGCTGAAAAGAGGCAGACAAAGAAGGGGAACACGGAGGAGGGACTCGGGGTGGAGGTGGGCAAGGAGGTCTGAATCAGGAACCCAAGGCCAGAAGTGGGACCCTGGGCTGGGTCGCTTGATATGAGCGAGCGATCCTAGCAGCGCAGTGTGCGTAGCGTTGAGAACGTTCCTAACTCTGACGCTTATCCCTCAGACTTGCAACATTTGCGACGCAAAAAAAAACTAAACAACAACAACAAAAAAACCCAACAACTTTGCGCTGTGATGATCTAACAACACATCCCTGGAGTGTCGGAGAAGTGGACAAAGGCACACGCAGAGAGAAAGAGAGAGACAGACAGAGACAGAGAGAGGAGAGAGAGAGAGGTTTTGTCCCCGGGAGGAGAGAAGAGAGACAGGGTCAGGAAGAGAGAGAGGAAAGGCAAGAGAAATCTATCAAAGTGACAAACATACCATGTTCATTTGTTCTAGTGAAATGCTCGCAGAGATTAATTTTCACACCACCACCACCCGGCCTCCCTCCCTCCTCCACCCCCCTCTCTCTTCATCAGAACAGAGGGGAAGATTTAAAGCAATATTTTTGCTTTTCCCAAAGGGAACACACAAAAACAAACAAAAACAAAACAAAAAAGAAAAACAAACAAAACCGGACAAGTGAATACCTAATTCAAACCATGAAAGAAACTCACATATGTTTTGTTTGTTTCCGTTCTGCATAGAGCCATTTTTTACCATCTCATTTCTAGCATCTGTCGAATGCCCGAACAACACACACACACACACACACACACACACACACACACACTAATCCCACGGCTATTTCAGCACGAGAGAGCGATTCCATTCATCTGACAGAAAACATGAGATATCTGCCAATACGAGAGAAGGAGAGAAAACCTTATCCAAACCGCTATCTTCCTGGAGGGGACAGAGCGTTTCTGTGAAATCGAAACGCTACGCAACATTTCACACACACACACACACACACACACACACACACGGCCAACACAATCCGTATATCTAATCTATTTTGCGCTCACACACACACACACACACACACACACAAAGGCCAACACAATCGGAAAAGCCAATCCATTTTGTGCTCACACACACACACACACACACACACACACACACAGTCCCCAACAGATCTGACCCCCTACCCCCTCACTCCTTCCTTCTCTCCCTCGCTTGCACCTTTTATATCTCTTCTGCTCCGTTTCATCCCCTCGTCCACCCTGGCTGAAGAGCTCCTCCAGAGAGGATTGGATTTCAGGGCACATCTTGTGGACACGCACCAAGCTGCTCCTTCTTACCCCGGCGATAATAGCGCTGATTTCTCTGGGGGGAGTTGGATGGGGGCAAGGGGGGAGGTGCGTATGGGCAAAGTGGGGGCCGGTGGGAGGAGGGCTTGGAAAATGGTCGGATTCTCCTGACAAAAGACCCTTCCAGCGAGCCCGGTATCTTGTACAGTGCATCGACACTGTAAACTCATCAGCTTGATTTAATCAACGAGTCCGCGGCACAAGCCAGTTTGCGGAAACGCTTTCCAACCAACAACAAACATTCTCACTCCGCCTCCCCCGGGCATCCACAATGCTAATCCTCAACCGCCCCCCCCCCCCCCCCCCCCCCGCCCCTCTCCACCTCTCTCTCTCTCTCTCTCTCTCTCTCTCTCTCCAGAGAACGTTTTCAACGATTCATGCTCTGTCTCTCACCTTCCCTTGCTCTCTTTTGTTCCCCCTCCCCCCTCCCTAACCACCAGCGCCCCCGCACCCCCCCCCCCCCCCCCCCAAAAAAAAAGAAGAAGAAAAGGAAAGAAGGACGCAGACAGACAAACACGTTCAGTCTGCACGGATGTCACCACGCGTCTTTTCAACACTTGAGGTGTCGCTCACGGGCGCTCAGATTCCGCAATGAGGGGCGGTGTGGTTTCTGCCAGGTTTGGGACAACATCGTTCCGTGACAAACGCCATCAAGCCAGAGACACACAGAACACTCAGGAGGGGGACCTCGTAACACCCCCACCCCTCCACCACCTCTCTCTCTCCCAGCTTCTGGCTCAGCGCGCGCCAGTTTGTGGGGATGGCGTCGTTGAGTGTCTAAGGACTTGTGTTCAAAGCTCGGGACCTCAAATCTGAACAATTCCCTGTCTTTCGTTTCCTATGTGTTTCGCACTAGAATCCGAGGAATCTCTCTCTCTCTCTTTCTCGTGTGTGTGCGTGTGTGTGTGTGTGTGTGTGTGTGTGTGTGTGAGTGCGTGTGTGTGTGTGTGTGTGTGTGTGTGTGTGTTGTACACCTTGAAGCATGTGAATGTATCTCAAGGTGTAAGAGGACTGAGTTGGCGTGTACAGATTACTACGTGGTTCGGTGTTCAGAACACACACAATTCCCTCACGTCTGTCCAAGGGGTGACCTGAACAGCACCCTGTCTACATTGTGCTCGATGAACTGAAAGGACAGGTGGACCGCATGAAGACCTTTCCAACCACGCTGGTTTTGTTGTAGCCGAACTGGATACACGTGCAAAAATGGGTAGTTGCTGTTGGTGTGTGTGTGTGCGCGTGTGCGTGCGTGCGTGTGTGTGTGTGTGTGTGTGTGTGTCATTGTAGTTGTTGATATTTGAGGTTGTCGCAAAAAAAAAAAAAAAGTTTTTTGTCAAAGCAATGAGTAACGTGTCATCAGAAAGCCGTATCACGTTCGAACAAAGGTGATTTTTGAACTGCCTCGCTCTCAGTCTGTAAACGATATCCCAGCACAGTCTTATTCACCTTATTGCCGCGCGTTGCGTTACGCTGCTGGTCAGGCATCTGCTTGGCAGACGTGGTGTAGCGTATATGGATTTGACCGAACGCAGTGACGCCTCCTTGAGCTACTGATACCCCTACTGATTGCCGCGCGGGAACTCCAAGAATTCTAAATAAATAAATAAAATAAAAATGATCGATTGATGAAAACATTTACACCCTTGTACACGTGAATGAACGGGAAGCAATGAAACACTGCTGATAAAAGATGAGGTATAGGAGAGTTGTCATACAGCTCGACACCCTCCCCAACACCCCCCCCCCCCCCCCCCCCCCCTACTCCCCTCAAACAAACACACCTCCCGTCCTCCACCCAAACAAACCACCCTCGGTAATTTTCTACCCAGACATTGTAAATATACTTTGGTGTAATTCTGTTGGGCAAGCGACAAAACAAATGACTGGCGGAGAATGGACTCCCCCCCCGCCCCCCCGCCCCCCACCCCCCAACTGAATACCTTTTTTTTTCTCCTTCATGATTCTTCTATCATTTTCGATGTCGCCGGAGTGTTCGGGGAAAAACCAGGCCAGAAGACAAATGGCACCAATGGAATCGGTGTGTGTGCGAAAGGGAGGAAGGGAGGGATGGAGGAAAGTAAGATAGGAGGAACAGAGGGGTAGGTGCACCCTGTGATAAAGATCGAATAAAGGGGATGAGGGATGGGGCTGTGGGGTGAGGACTGGAAGTAGGGAAGACGGGGAGGGGGGGGTGAGGGAGAGACAGGGTGATGAGAAGAAATATGCAACAACAAAAAAAAGAAAAAGTCCACCACAACACCCTGTCATACCTCTCCCTCCACGCCCCCTCCTCCACCCAACCCCCCCAAAACCTTCCATCTTTCAATTCCATGCGTTGACCATTCTTACTTGTCCGGAACTGACGAGGAAAATCTCGGCAGCGATCGGGAAAGCAAGGCGACGGTGAGAAGATGCCACAATGATAGTTATCAATAAAAGACGAGAGACACGAGAGATCTGCGACCCAGTGCTCCCCCCTCCCCGCTTCACCCCCCCCCCCTCTCGCCCTAACCCAGTGCTCCCCCTCCCCCCCTGCCCTAACCCAGTGCTCCCCCCTCCCCGCTTCACCACCCCCTTGCCCCCCCCCCCTCTCGCCCTAACCCAGTGCTCCCCCCTCCCCGCTTCACCACCCCCTTGCCCCCCCCCCCTCTCGCCCTAACCCAGTGCTCCCCCCTCCCCGCTTCACCCCCCCCCTTGCCCCCCCCCCCCCCCTCTCGCCCTAACCCCTCCCAAACCCCTCCTATTTGTCATATTATCCATGCAAATCCCTTAATTCACGTTTCCGCCCATGAAGTGACCTTAACAGACAGGCAGGGGCTCGGCTGGAAAGCTACGCGGAAACGGTCATGCCAGCATTGATGACGAGGTGTCGACCTCAATCATTCTCATTGTTTTATTGTTATTGTTTTGTTCTGTTTCTTGTGGGTTTTTTTCTTCTTCTTCCCTTTCTTTTCGCCTGTTTCTTCTTTTCATCACGCCCCCACCCCACACCTCTAACCCCCTTCCTCTCGAACACATTCGTTATCTAACACTTTTTCTTTCTTTCTTACTCCCTCTTTTATCGCATAATTGATGACAAAATAGGAGACGGCTCACCAGGAAACATTAATAATATCATCCATTTCCATGAAAACCAGACATTCCGACAAATGACGTCAATCTACTTTATAGGTCCTGTAAAAACGACAGAAAACAAAGGAAAGAGAGCGCAAATAGAACAAGCAGAGAATGGTGGATGGAAGGAGAGGAGAAAGACAAACAAGAAAGAAAGAAAAAGGGATTTCCTGAAAGGGAAAATAAATACATGATAAATCACGCGAACAGTTATTTTCAGTCAGACCTTCTTCTTTACCCCGCCATGTAGGCAGCCATACTCCATTTTTGGGAGTGTGCATGCTGGGTATTTTCTTGTTTCCATAACCCACCGACCGAATGCTGACATGGATTGCAGGATCTTTAACGTGCGTATTTGATCTTCTGCTTGTGTAAGGGGGTACAGGCACAAGCAGGTCTGCACATAATATGTTGACCTGGGAGATCGGAAAAATCTCCACCCTTTACCCACCACGGGCCGTTACCGAGATTCGAACCCGGGACCCTCAGACTGAAAGTCCAGCGGGCGCAATAGCTGAGTGGTTAAAGCGTTGGATTTTCAGTCAGATGAACTGTATTCTAAAATAAAACATTTGCCATTCTATCAATTCATAAATGTGCTTGTTTCAACATCACTGGCAGATACTCTGATTTCCCAAGAGGATGGAAACATTCGGAGGACACGAGTTTTAGCAAGATTCCCCGCAACAGGCCACACACACACACACACACACACACACACACACACACACACACTCACAAAGACACACACACAAGCGCGCGAACGCGCGCGCGCACACACACACACACACGGATGTACGCACATGGTGGTCACCAAAACTACAAGCCCGCGGTTCCACAAACTCACGATGCCTTTGTACCACCACGCAAACCTAGTTGGTACCAGACTGTCATGATCAGAGCCCCATTCTACTTCACCATGAAAGGACCATGCAATGCATACACCAACTGTCCTTTGTTTCCACACCATCAATATAACGGGGTGTGTGTGAGTGTGAGTGTTGTGTGTGTGTGTGTGTGTGTGTGTCTGTGATCTATCGTCTCCATGACAATACATTTATGTGGATGATACCGAAGTACAACTTTCATTTTTAGTCAGACAACATTAATCTTAATTCCCATTTTGTACTGTGTACCATTTTCGCCATGTGGAAGGAGCAAGGTGGCAGAATGGTTAAGACACTTATCTGCCAATACAGTGTCCGTACGGGTCTGGGTCAGCACCAAAATCAAAACCTACAGAGCTGTTGTGCTGACCACCTTGTTGTACTGCTGTGAAACATGGACGACGTATCGCCGTCACATTCAACAACTTGAGCAGTTTCACCAGAGATGCCTACGAAAGATCCTCGGCATAAAGTGGCAAGACAGGGTCTCTAACCTCCAGGTCCTAGAGAGGTGCGGCCTGCCCAGCATCGAAAGCTTGCTGATACAGTGCCAGCTACGCTGGACAGGACACGTTGTCCGGATGACAGACAAGATCCCGAAGATGCTTTTGTATGGCCAGCTGAAGGAAGGTCACCGTGAACTTGGAAGACCCTGCAAGCGCTTCAAGGACACCTTGAAGACAATCCTCAAAACCTGTGACACAGACATCGCTTCCTGGGAAACTGATGCCCTTGGCCGCTCTCGCTGGAAGAGGATGTGCTCTAGTAGGATAAAGACGTTTGAAAACAAGAGAACGGTGGCCGTTAAGGAGAAGCGTGAGCGAAGGAAGCAGGGCTCAACTTCTGGAGACGTTTTCCCTTGCAACACCTGTGGGAAGTGCTGCCAGAATCGGCCTCTTCTCCCATGTGAGGACACACACCGACAGATAAGTCTGCCTGCCTACTCATCCGTCGGACCGACGGAGACTCCATCATCACGGGTCTGGTTGAGATTCCCGCTCTCGCCCTTACTCCCATAGTTATTTGACTGGAAAAACCAAACTGAGCGACTAGACGATCAACAGAGGAAGGTGGCGGAATGATTAAGATGCTTGTTTGCCAATACAGTGCCTGTGAGGGTCTCGGTTCCATTCCCGCTCTCGCCTTTTCTCCCAGGTTTGACTGGGAAAATCAAACCGCCTGTCTGACTAGTCATTCGGATGAGACGATAAACCGAGGCCCCGTGTGCAGCACGCACTTGGCGCACTGATAAAGAACCCACTGCAACGATAGTGCTGTGTCCTCTGGCAAAATTCTGTCGAAGAAATCCGCTCGGATATCGATACACGCATACGCTCAAGGCCTGAGTAACACGTTTGGGTTATGCTGCTGTCGGGCATTTGCCTTGAGATGGAGCGTGTATGGATTTGTCAGAACGCAGTGACGTCTTTAATTTTTTTTTTTTTTTTTTTTTTTTAAGAATCAAACAGTCATACAATCCTGAAGCAAAACTTGCCCCACCTTAACACACACACACACACACACACACACACACGGCGATATTCATATTTTGTCCCCTTCCACTCCTCTGTGTGACTGGCGGAGTGAACGTCCACGTCTTGTTGTGAACACTACTCATTCCGTTATGAGGGGGGCAAATTGTGGATATTGCACACACACACACACACACACACACATGTAGGCAAGCACACACACACACACATGTAGGCAAGCACACATACACACACACACACACACACACAAACACACACTCGCTTCCGAACACCTGCTCACCCCCATCCTCCCAACCTCCCCCCAACACACACACACACACCCTACCCCACACAACCCCACTCCACAGAACACACTCACATGTCATGACGACCCACCTCTCACCACAGGGTCCATCGATCCATGGACACCCCGGGGCCAGGGCAGTGTGGGGATCGGAGAGGTCAAGGGAGAGCATCAGTTCCCGGAAGGAACACAGTCACACTGTCAACCATCCATTACTGGTCTCTGTAGTGTGTGGGATGTGAGGTGTGTTTAGGAGGAGTAGGGGGGGGGGGCTGATGGAAACCCTACTTTACTGCATGTAAAGCACTGCCAACAACGTCGTGTGTGTGTGTGTGTGTGTGTGTGTGTGTGTGTGTGTGTGTGTGTGTATGTGCGCGGGAGGAGGGGGGCATTTATGCATGTTTGTCTGTGTGTCTTTGTGTGTGTGTGTGTGTGTGTGCGTGCGTGCGTGCGTGCGTGCGTGCGTGTGTGTGTAAGGAGGGGGTAAGGGCAGAACCAGGGGTGGGGGCCGCAGGAGGTGGGGGTGAAGGGGGAAGGTGTTGGGGGGCGCTAGGGAGGGGGTAGGGGGGAGCAGACGACGAATTTAGTAATGGAAGAAGATAAAACATCGACTTGTCTGCGAGATAACAATGGGTTTGTCTTCACACCAAGTTTATCGGGGAGGGAGGGGAGAGAAGAAATGGGGAAACAAAGTGGGTGATGGGGGATTTATAAATACATACATCCGACGCCCTGGTGGGCACCACGTAAAGCCCTTCACAGACAGGTCTGGGACAAAGCCTTCCCCGGCACCTACCCACATCAATCCCTCCACCACCTCCTCCTCCTCCTCCTTCTCCGTCTCCGATCCGCTCGACATGATCCGATCACCAGGGAGAGGATACTGGAACTGGCTGGCGTGCCAAATTCGAGCTTGATCGGTGGACAAAATATCGGTGTGCCTCGTGTTATCCGGCCGGCAGACAGAAAAAAAAAACAACCCCAAGGACTGACAGAGCAGAATTGACGGGGAAACCATTTGCACAGACCAACGCGTTCCTTTTCACCTTCTTCTCTTTACTTTTCTAAGCAGTTTCGTTAAGAAAGGTACGTTGGTATGACCGGAATGGACAGGAAAACCATTTGCAGAGTCCAACACTTTGGATTTCTTGTCTTCACTTTTTTCTAAACAGCTAAGAAAAGAAAGGTACGCTGATATGGTCAGAATGGACGGGGAAAACCATTTCGTAAAGGCACAGGCTTTGACAGACCTGGAGCCTGTTGCATTGCTCGGACGGAGGAGCCTAGCAGTATGGGTCGTAACCCGCTACTAACTGTATGGAGTATGGAACTGACCAATGGCGTAGTTCGGTCAACGTAGGCATTTAGTCACGTGTAACTGTCAAAAAGTTAGAACCAAGCAATGGAACTGGCACCTGGAGGAATCCGGTGAACAGTTCTTTTGTGCTGTTCCCCAGTGACTCTTCAGAGAGTTGAGGAAGACAAGAGGATGAAGAAGACGCTATGACACACAACCGGCAGACCTGGGAGAATCTGCTGAACGCCCTGGTACCTCTTCACAACGGTATGGGAGAAAAAGACAAAGAAAAAAAAATCAAACTACACTAAATGATTCCAGAAAGCAGCATGATATCTTTTCTTTCTCCACATGCTGTTTCCCCTAACTCACCATTCATCTCCCCGCCCCTCCCCCCTCCTCTCCTGCCATTTAAACGATAACATTCAAATGTGATGTCATTATTTCAACAATATGTCTACAATCACCAGTATGTGCGACGGAACATTCAACGAAATTTATCCTTTTCCAGTCCACAAACTGGACCTTGAACTTGGGTCAAGGTGAAAATCCTCTGTTAATTTGTATTGGATGTTTTGAAATACAACCGCTGTTCGAAGTCGCTTCAATTCTTCTTCCTCTTCGTTCGTGGGCTGCAATTCCAACGTTCACTCGTATGTACACGAGTGGGCTTTTACGTGTATGACCGTTTTTACACCGCCATGTATGCAACCACGCTCCGTTTTCGGGGGCTTCAATTAAAATTCGGAACTCAATGGTTCAGGCGAAAATCAAACGACTTTCCAAGCAAACGGACGTGTACACAACTCGCGCGCACCTCCCCGGCCCCCTACCACCTCCTTCGCCTCCCCCCTCCCACCCTCTCCCATGCACAACTCTTTTTTTTTTTTTGCCTGTTCAACTGTACAGAAAATAAATCGATACTGAAAATTCAAAAGAAAAAACCGCATGGCACACAGCAAACTGATTTTGGACACGAAGAAAAACACCACGCAAATAATGACGCAATGAAATATTCATCATTCTGTCAGGGGAAAAAAAAATGAAGAAAGAATCTCACTTCTTCTTATTCACCTTTTCCTTGGGAATTTGTTTGAGTCACTTTTCTTAGTCAACACTGGGTTGACAGAACGCAATACATCTTGTCAATGCGCTCGCGTGCACACACACACACACACACACACACACACACACACACAGAGCGGAAAGGTGGGGAGGGGGTGGAGTACGAGGATTCCATTCCAATAATGATGAAGTGTATTTCGAGCCAATGGATCAGAGGAAGCGAAAAACTACTTGTGCCGAGATCAAGAAGAAGAAGAAAAAAAAAACCGACAAAAACAAGGCTGGTCCGCGACAGAAAAATAAAATAAAAACGAGCTGTGACGAAATCTCAGACAAAAAGGTCAGACCCCCAACCTAGGCACCCTCCCTACCACCCCCAAACACTCACTTGCTAGTGACCCGCCAGCAGCAGCAGCAGCAGCAACAGCATCAACAAATCCAACACTCAGCACGTGCGCGAGTGCGACGACGCCATACCAGAGGCGGGAGAGGCTAACTGTGTATATAAAAGACAACTCGCACGCGCGTTCTCCTTCAGTGCCGCTGTGCGTATACTCTTACATACGGCTGTTCTGTGGTGTGGTTTTTTTTGGGGGGGGAAGCGAGGCCACGTCTTCTTTAAAAAAAACTGGGCACACCTGCTGTGGTAATAGTCTGCCTCTGCCCTGGCGTTTTCTGTTTCATTTGTGGGAACTTTATAGCGAAAATGGGAAAGGAGTACTGTTTTGCGATGCCTTGAAGCGTTCGAATACTTCGTCCATAACTTTGGTCGAGTTTACCAAGAGTTGTTTGGTGTTTTTTGTTGTTATTAAAATCTCTTCTTTTTTTTTTTTCCTCTTTAGTCAGACTGACAAAATTCGTTGCTTCCTACTACTCAAGATAATCTTTTAAATGTTACTGTTAACTTATGACATTAGCCATTATCTATATCATCTTGATATAGTATACATCTGGTCGGAAACGCTTTCAATGAAACTGTTCAAAAGCAGCTGACTGTGATCTTCTGGGCAGCCGGTATGTATATCACTGAGTCACGGACAACTCGGATGACGGTGTATGTATGTCATGACGCTGAGCTAATCCTCTGTGCTCAAGTGGACATGGTTCGTCAGCGTTGAGGTGTCTGTGAGCCTTATTTTTCCTTTTCTTTTTTTTACTTTTATTTATTATTATTATTATTTATGAACGTTTCTTTCCACGTGGGCTGCGTGGTGGACTACTTCGGAAGTGGACACAAGTGCCTGAAAGGTTTGTTTTATTCATTACATTCTGTGTGTGTGTGTGTGTGTGTGTGTGTGTGTGTGTGTGTGTGTGTGTGACTGTCTCTCTCTCTCTCTGTTTCCCCCTCTTTCTTCCTATTTTCCTTTCTCAATATGCATTCTTATTGTCTCTGTTTTCTTCAGTTTAATACTGTAAAATCCATGTGCTGTATTTGCCTTTGAAAAAAAAAATCCCTCTTCGCTCGTGTGTGTGTGTGTGTGTGTGTGTGTGTGTGTGTGTGTGTGTGTACACACACACACACACACACAAACCGTACCCCTTTTCTTCCTAGTTTTTCCCCCACCCACTCATGGGCGAGAACAGCATGTAAAAAGCCACATCGGCTTATGTTTAACAATCGTAAAAAAGATAAGATTTTTGTCTTGTCTCTCTGTGGAGACAATACGATACCCATGACTGTTCGTGTGACTGTGCAAGGGAAAACGAAAAACAAACAAAAAAAATAAAAGCAACAACAACCCCCCCCCCACCCACCCCCCAAAAAAAAACAACAACAACAAAAAAACCCACAAAAAACAAAAAACAAAAACAAACAAAAAACAACGGTGGTTCTGCTTTCTCTCTTGTTCTACTGAATTGACGCTTATCGTCTGCCATACAACACATGAGCCATTTAGAGAGAGAGAGAGAGAGAGAGAGAAGCGCGCACACACACACACACACACACACACTGACGCACACGCAACGGTATGTATGTGTGTGGGCTGTTCATGACAGCGTGCGTGCATGTGTCTATACGTAAACTTCACGTGGGAAGTGCAGAAGGGCCCGTGACAGCTTTCGAACAGTAATCATCAGCTGTTTGAGCCGGTGAGCAGAACACCTGTCAATGAGATGGTGTCAGACTTTGAGAAACGAGGATAACGAATTCAAACTGTTCGATCAACTGGTTCTGTCTCAAGCATCCGTGTTGCACACACACACACTCACACACACTCACACACTCACTCACTCACACACAGTGAGAGACAGAGAGAGAGAGAGAGAGAGAGAGAGAGAGAGAGAATACATATATCACAAGTAAGCAAACACTCGCGGAAATAAATACTCTAACGAGTCAAGGTAAACACAAGCTCGCGTGCGCGCATTTTTACCGCCAAACACCGGATGGGTCAAATTAACTCACACCACAATTCTCCACACTCACACACACACACACACACACACACCGTACCACGCAAGCACGTGCCGAAGACATGTGTATATAAATACCTGGATCTGAGGCGTGCACGTGGCCACGTTCTCTCTCTCTCTTTTCTCTCTCTCTCGCTCTCTCTCCTGCCCTGAGTTGAATCAGAGGTACCGTGGGCAAACAAGTGTTCAGACTGATTTTTACTTATGGGGCAATAAAAATCAATACAATAGGCTGTTGTAATCACTTTGCTTTGTACTTCAATAAAGCTTTCGAAATCCGTTATTGAACGTGTTCTTAGCTATTTGTGGCCTAATTTAATATGCTTCAGGAAACTATTTGATATAGTGTAGTTATTCATCAATGTTCACCTGACGCCTTCAGATAGGGCCGTAGCGTTTCATGAATACATTCTGTGTGTGTGTGTGTGTGTGTGTGTGTGTGTGTGTTATTTTTACCATGCTTATGCCATTATGTAGTATAGTGTTCGCATTCTATGACCTTACGTAGCACTGTGGAGTGCATGCAATGACATATGTAATGTGGTTTTGTATAGTGTAGACCCTGTTTCAGGGCTTATCTACTATCCTCGATAACAAAGAATTTGTCTTGTAAAGAATTTGTCTCTTTCTGTGTCTCTCTCGCTCGTTCGCTCGCTCGTTCATGCGCTACACTAACACACACATAAGTATAGTATAGATCCCTCCCGCCCCCCTACCATTCCACATGCACTAAAATCTTGACATTGCCGTACTCAGCCTGATGCCTATAAGGGCGCATGGGTACTGATAAGAAAATAATAATAACAAGAACAACAACGATAATACTAACGCCAATAATAATAATGATAATAATAATAATAATCAGAACAATCACAATATATCAGAATAATATAGAATAATAAGCAGATTAACAGCGACGACAGACCGTGGAGGCTGATTCACTGATTGATTAATTTGTAATATTCGTGGGTGGGAGTTTAAGGCCCACGCGCTCTTGTAATGTGCATGTGCAAACACTTCAACATCACATCATTAATAAATCAGCAAAACGCTAAGGGTATAATAATTAGCAGACAAAGGAGAAACAGATAGACAGACAGACAGACAGACAGAGAAAGTACGAATCGAATGTTCATTCACGTTAAGGGTTTACACATATTATATAACACAAGACGCAGTATGTTTTTCTTGGTAATAATTCACAGATAAAGATAGGAAAAAAAGGCAAATAAATCAGAGAGAAAGAGAGAGACAGAGACAGAGGGAGATATAGAAAGGCACAGAGAGAGAGAGAGAGAGAGAGAGAGAGAGAGAGAGAGAGAGAGAGAGAGAGCAAAAACGTACGCGAAACACCTTTTTAGGAGGATTACATTTTTACCCCAGTGATATTACGGATATAATTCAATTTATTCTCTTTTCTTTCCTTCTTTCGTTTTATTCCCATCAAACAAACAAACAAACAAAAACATCTGCCAACATCTCAGATGCGCGTACAGCTGGGGATATTATTCCTGCAGCACGCGTACAGCTGTGGACATTGTTCCTGCAGTAAGCGTAAAGCTGTGAACATTGTTCATGCAGTACGCGTACAGCTGTGGATTTTATTCCTGCAGTACGCGTAAAGCTGTGGACATTATTCATGCAGTACGCGTACAGCTGTGGACATTATTCCTGCAGTACGCGTACAGCTGTGGACATTATTCCTGCAGTACGCGTACAGCTGTGGACATTATTCCTGCAGTACGCGTACAGCTGTGGACATTATTCCTGCAGTACGCGTACAGCTGTGGATATTATTCCTGCAGTACGCGTAAAGCTGTGGACATTATTCCTGCAGTACGCGTACAGCTGTGGACATTATTCCTGCATTACGCGTAAAGCTGTAGACATTATTCCTGCAGTACGCGTACAGCTGTGGACATTATTCCTGCAGAAGGCGTAAAGCTGTGGAAATTATTCCTGCAGTACGCGTACAGCTGTGGATATTATTCCTGCAGTACGCGTACAGCTGTGGACATTATTCCTGCAGCACGCATACAGTTGTGGACATTATTCCTGCAGTACGCGTACAGCTGTCGACATTATTCCTGCAGTACGCGTCCAGTTGTGGACATTATTCCTGCAGTACGCGTACAGCTGTGGACATTATTCCTGTTGTATGCGTAAAGCTGTGGATATTATTCCTGCAGTTCACGTAAAGCTGTGGACATTATTCCTGCAGTACGCGTAAAGCTGTGGACATTATTCCTGCAGTACGCGTACAGCTGTGGACATTATTCCTGCAGTAGGCGTAAAGCTGTGAACATTGTTCATGCAGTACGCGTACAGCTGTGGACATTACTTCCTGCAGTAGGCGTAAAGCTGTGGACATTGTTCCTGCATTACGCGTACAGCTGTGGACATTATTCCTGCAGTACGCGTACAGCTGTGGACATTATTCCTGCAGTACGCGTACATCTGTGGACATTATTCCTGCAGTATGCGTACAGCTGTGGACATTATTCTTGCAGTACGCGTGAAGCTGTCGACATTATTCCTGCATTACGCATACAGCTGTGAACATTACTTCAGCAGTAGGCGTAAAGCTGTGGACATTGCTCCTGCAGTACGCGTACAGCTGTGGACATTACTTCTGCAGTACGCGTAAAGCTGTGGACATTGTTCCTGCAGTACGCGTACAGCTGTGGACATTATTCCTGCAGTACGCGTACAGCTGTGGACATTGTTCGTGCAGTTCGCGTGAAGCTGTGGACATTATTCCTGCAGTAGGCGTACAGCTGTGGACATTATTCCTGCAGTACGCGTAAAGCTGTGGACATTATTCCTGCAGTACGCGTACAGCTGTCGACATTATTCCTGCAGTACGCGTCCAGTTGTGGACATTATTTCTGCAGGACATGGAACAATAACAATAATAAAGTGGAAACAAGGCAGGGAAGAAACTGAACCCAAATTCGTTTCTCTCCTGTCACACACCCTTTTTCTTTTGCACATACCTTTATGTTACTTATTCTTTGATTTGTACATTTTATTGTAAAGCGCAGTGAGACCTATCTGAGACGGGGGGGGGGGGGGGGGGGGGTACTGCGCTTTGAAAGCCCTCATTTAATCTTTCTTCATTAGTAGTAGTAGTCGTAGCAGCAGTCGTAGTTGTAGTAGGATGAAAAACGTCACAAATGACCTTATGAAGCTGCCGCGTTAAAAAAAAAAAAAAAAAAAAAAAAAAAGTACACACACAAAAAAGAAAAAAAAAAAACACGCGTAACTTCTCCTTTATTTGCTTTTCTCCCCGTCTTCCCTTTCTTTCATTTTCACATCCCTCCTTCCTTCCTTCCTTCCTTTTCTTTATAATGTTGCGCAAGAATTCCTCCGTCACCTATCTGCCTATCTGTCTCCATTAATAAATAAAGTTTTGAGGCAGTTATTTTTGCTTTTCGTTTGGCCTCGTCAGGATTTCGCTACACTGGTGTGTATGCTATATCTGACCTATTCATCTATCTTCTTCTTTATTCTTAGGTATTCACAGCTACACCCGACGGGCGCAATAGCCGAATGGTTAAAGCATTGGACATTCAATCTGAGGGTCCCGGGTTCGAATCTCGGTGACGGCGCCTGGTGGGTAAGGAGATTTTTCCGATCTCCCTGGTCAACATATGTACAGACCTGCTAGTGCCTGAACCCCATTCGTGTCTATACGCAAGCAGAAGATCAAATACGCACATTAAAGGTCCTGTAATCAGGATGTCAGCGTTCGGTGGGTTATGGAAACAAGAACACACCCAGCATGCACACCCCCGAAAACGGAGTATGGCTGCCTACATGGCGGGGTAAATAAACGGTCATGCACGTAAAATGTTACATGTCCGTCTAAGTGTGTATGTGTGCGTCCCTGAAAGCTGACTGAACGACACAGGAAACGAATGATGAGTGCCCAGTGGCAGCCGTCAGTCGGCTCTACCCAGGTTGGCGGCAGCCTGCTGTGCAAATGACCCCGTGTTTGTAAAGCGCATAGAACTTGGGTCTCCGACCGAGGACAGGCGCTATATAAGTATCCAGGTCAATCCAAAACCCAAAGCCCAGCTCTGGCGATGAATGAACTGATCGACGTGGTCTTCTCCAGCTCTTCGTGTCTGTCTGCTGTGCAGTTTGGTCGTGAGTGAGTGGAGTGTGTCGGCTGGCCACACACATCTTGTCTTGCCTGTTTGAACAGAGGGCAGCTTTTTGGAGAATAAAATAAAACTATTATGCTCCGTTGTCTGGTTTTCCTGTCCACTGGCAGGGGCAGGTGGTGGGGGGGAATGGCACCAGCTTCAGTGTTCGGCACGTGTGACTGTTTACTTCACACATTCTATCGATCAGCTTCCAGTGTAATTGTTGTGCTGTCTTTCACGTCCATCTAAACCTTTAACTGTCTTTCCTTGAACCCGTACGTCTGTCTGTCTCTCCGTAGATCTACCAATGTATGTTATTATTTAGCAGCCGTCTTCCTGGATGCTCACCCCCCCCACTCCCCCCCCCAAAAAAAAGGAGAAAAAAAAAGTAAGAGAGAGACTTGCGAGAATTGATTCTGCACTTTATCAAATTACCATCTCTTTAATTTCAGAATTGATCTCTATGAGGGATGTTGACATCTTATCTCAATGACATTTCAAACAAACGCGCGCGCGCACACACACACAAATACAACAAACACACACGCACGCACGCACGCACACACACACACACACACACACACTCACTCACGCAAATACAACACACACACACACACACACAAGCATGCACGCACACGCGCGCGCGCGCACACACACACACACAACCACACAAGCATATCGGCACACGCACGTGCCCATACTAACACGCGCGAACGCACGCGAGCACACACAACGACACACACACACACACACACACACACACAAACACACACACATGCACACGCACATTTTACTTTCAGGCGATCGTTTCAAATTAGTTTTGATTTGCTATCGTTTTGTTGTTTTCGATTACTTTTGATATCGCAGTTGACCTTTGAATGGAATGTTGATAGCAGCGTTTTGTCAGCTAATCCTTCACACGCGTATTCCTATGTTTCTACTTGTGTTCGCACGTGTTATTTTATGAATGCGTCTCTCCCCCCACACCCCAATCCCCACCCCTCTCTCTATATATATCCCTCTCTCTCAGACAGACGGACAGACAAACAATTATCATCATCTTCTTCTTCTTCTGCGTTCGTGGGCTGCAACTCCCACGTTCACTCGTATATACACGAGTGGGCTTTTACGTGTATGACCGTTTTTACCCCGCCATGTAGGCAGCCATACTCCGCTTTCGGGGGTGTGCATGCTGGGTATGTACTTGTTTCCATAACCCACCGAACGCTGACATGGATTACAGGATCTTTAACGTGCAGCATCCTCGTCATGCCTTTCATTTCGAAAGAGGATCCAGAAACAACGAAAGCTGTTCCTGACAACTTATTAAGGTTGGGCTGCTTACAATGGAATTAGAAAATAAATAAATAAATGAATAAATAAATACACAGATCAATCAATCAATCAATAACTACGTTCATAAGAAACTGTCCTCTTTCAAGCAGACGGAGACAGAAAGTAACAAACAAACACACAGAAAAAAAACCCACAAAAATTCCGAAAACAACAGTGTATTATGAGACAAAACGAACCAACTTTTTGGGGGGGAAAAAGAAAAAAAAAGAGAAAAGTTTTTGAACCGCTGTTCCGAAGAGTGAACATAATCATTTTCTCCGTTACTTATTGATTTTCTTTTTTAATTCTTAGCTGTCTCCAGAACAGCTTGAACAGTACAGATCTATATTCATTGCAAACACACACACACACACACACACACACACACACACACACACACACTCACTCTGACCACACGCGTGCATGTTCTCTCTCTCTCTCTCTCTCTCTCACACACACACACACACACACACACACACACACACACGTAGCGAGAGGTGGGATGGAGAGGGGGACAGAGAGAGAGAGAGAGACAGAGACAGAGACAGATAGAGACAGAGATACAGAGAGAGATGGGGATGGTGGAAGCAGACATGGCAAACAATACAATGAACACAAGCGTTAAGCCTGTTTCGCCATGCGGTACACGTAACAGAAAAATCCATGCAACAGAAAAATCCATGCTCAGAGCTTTGTTTTCCGACCCAACAAGAAAAGAAACCTTTCATCCCCCCCCCCCCCCTCCCCCGCCCCACACACACACATCCAACCCTCCTCCCCGCTTTGAACACAGGAAAACCACTGATGCCATCAGGCGTTACATAGAAATCATTTAACACTGGGCAACCTCCCTCCCTCCTCTAACACCCCACCCCCAAACATCCCTCCCACCAATTCGTTGGGTGCTACAAAAAGAAAAAGAAATAAGATAGTGATATATATATATATATTTTTTTTTATTACCAACACATAAGCACACATGATCCATGGTAAGTGTGCAGACAGACAGAGAGGAAGGGTGGGGGGAGGTGGGGAACACACACACACACACACACACACACACAATAACACTCACACACAGAGACAGAAACAGGTCATATATACATATAAAGCGGGGAGCAGTACAATAAACAAAGCCTGTTTCACCCTAACGGAGCTGAACATCAAACAAATAACGCTCAAAGCTTCGTACTCCTACCCGACAAGAAAAGAAACCTTTCACCACCACCCCGCCCCTCCCCAGTTTGAACACAGGAAAACCACTGATGCCATCAGGAGTTACATGGAAAACACTCAGCACTGTGCAACCTTCCCCTCCCTCCCTCCCATAACACCCCACCCACCCCACATCCCTTCCGCTGATTCGTTGGGTGCCACGAAAAGAAAAGGAAATGAAACATCGGAAAGTCTGTTACCACCAACACATCAGCATACATGACCCATGGTGAGTGGGCATGCACAGAGAGAGAGAGAGAGAGAGAGGAGACTCATATCACACACACACACACACACACACACACACACACACAGACGAGCACATACACACACACATATACACATATGCGGCGCGCGCGCGCACACACAGACACAGACACACACACACACACACACGGTACGCACACAGACACACACACATGCGGCGTGTGCGTGCACACACATGCGTCGCACGCACATACACACACACACACGGTGCACATGCACAAGCACACACACGGCGCGCACGCGCGCACACACATGCAAGGCGCGCACACACATTCAAGGCACGCGCACACACACACAGTGCACATGCACACACACACACACACGGCACGCACGCGCACTCGCACACACACACACAGAAAGACAGAGACAGGTTATCTATACATATAAAAGGGGAGCAGTACGATGAACGAAGCCTGTTTCGCCCAACGGCTTACACACAAAAGATATAATGCTCAAAGCTTTGTACTCCGACCCAACAAGAAAAGAAACCTTTCACTCCCCTGCCCGCTTTGAACACAGGAAAACCACTGATGCCATCAGACGTAACATGGAAAACACTTAGCACTGTAGCTTCTCCCTCCCTCCCTCCCTCCACTAACTCACCCCCAACATCCCTCTCACCACTTAATCGGGTGGAAAAAGAAAGACCAAAGTCTACTGACAACGGATCAGCGTACAAGAATCCATGGCGCGCGTGGTTTCTCTCTCTCTCTCTCTATCTCTCTGTGTGTGTGTGTGTGTGTGTGTGTGTGTGTGTGTGTGTGTGTGTGTGTGTGTGTGCTCGTGCGTGCGTGTGTGTATGAGAGAGAGAGGAACATGCGTCCATGGCGCGCGTGGTTTCTGTATGTATGTATGTGTGTGTGTGTGTGTGTGTGTGTGTGTGTGTGTGTGTGTGTGTATGATAGAGAGAGAGAGAGTAAGAGAGAGATTATTAGAGCTGAGGATGAGGATAGATACTCATCTGAAAGGAAAGTGAGACGCCGTGAAGGAGGTAGACAACGAGATGCATATGTTTAATGTGTAATGCAGGTCGGTGGGTGGAGAGAGAAAAAAGAGAGAGAGGACACTGCGACACTACACTGTCATTTGATGAGGGGGGGGGGGGGGGGGGGACAAGTGACAAATGTGTACAGTACCTTTTTTTTCCCCCCCTGTCCATTCGACCCCGAAGTGAGAGAAATATTGATATAAAAATTCTTCATTGACAATAACCTATTTGACGTTTACGCCAAGGGGGTTAACAATGAAAAAAATATATACAAAAAAACGATGCATATAACACAAAAATAGCAAAAACATAAAAATCAACAAAGAAGCCTAAACAAAGCGGTATCTACTTTCTGTCTGCTTTATAAGCAACCTCAACCGCAATGGCCGTTACAAAAGCAACAGGTAAACGCTTTCAGGGGCTCAATGTTGGTTCATAAATAATAAATGACATAATAAATGATCAACCGACAGTAATTTGTCAGGTAAAAAAAAAAAAATGTTAAGCGGTAATTTGTTTCGATATGACGGTGCCTTTCGATTACTATTTATGAACAAACAGCTCAGTCACACTGGTTGTTTGTTTCTTTCTATGATCAAATGCCTCGGCGAAAAAAACTATCAAAATGATTTAATTCAAAATTGAGGATGAGAAAGTAAGTGACTGAGAGAAGAGAGAGAGTGTGTGTGTGTTAGAGACAGACAGACAGGCAGAGACTGGCAGAGACAGACACACAGAGAGTGTGTGACAAAACCTGGATTTCTTGCCTTTGACAGAACCGAGCAGAAACTGGTCAAATACTAAAGAAACGGAGATGAATGAATGAATGATGTGGATCTTCATACAATGCCTATCGTCGGTCAGAGATAAAAGCTCTAACCACTTTACAAACAAAGAGTCATTTACACAACAGGCTGCCTACCTGGGTAGAGCCGACTGACGGCTGCCATAGGGCGCTCATCATTCGTTTCCTGTTTCATCCAATCAGATTTCAGGCACGCACACATATACACTCAGACAAACATATAACATTTTACGTGTATGACCGGTTTTTTTCTATTTACCCCGCCATGTAGGCAGCCATGCAATACTCCGTTTTCGTGGGGGCTGTATGCTGGGTATGTTCCTGTTTCCATAACCCACTGAACACTGACATGGATTACACGATCTTTAACGTGCATATTGGATATTCTGCGTGCGTGTACACACTGACTGATATAGTTAGGGGAGGGGAGGTACAGAAAGAGAGAAGACAGGGAAGAAGAAGAGGAGGAGGAGGAGGAGGAGGAAAAGGGATGAGGAGGATTGAAGGGACACACACACACACACACACACACACACACACACACGCACGCACACGCACGCACGCACATACACGCATGCGCGCGCACACACACACACACACACACACACACACACACACTAATACGCTACTACTACTACTACTACTACTACTACTACTACTACTACTACTAATAATAATAATAATAACAACAATGAAAAGATGAAGAAGATTCATACAAGACAGTTGGGAATGGTAGAAACTGTACAGAAAAACGGAGATGAAGCAGCGCCAGGCGAGGGAGGGGAACGGATGATGTGGATGTATTCACCAACGGCAGAGAACAATGATGGGCCATGTGGAAACTGATACTGACGTGTCCTGCATCACGCGAGGAACGCCGAAGACACACATGTGAACCATGTGACCACAGTGCGACATGTGTGGTGCTGTGTGGCCTTATTAGCTACACATCCCAGTCACAAGCACATCTGCCTTCACTGGAAGCTGACTTCTGGTGTGCTTGCTATTTTCGAAAAAGCCAGCTGAACGTAAATTTTTCGGCTGAGGAAATCCCATGGTATAAATCATCATGACGGAGCACAGAGAGAGAGAGAGAGAGAGAGAGAGAGAGAGAGGGGGGGGGGTGGCAGTGACTCATGGAGAGGACAGAGAGACAGACAGACAGACAGACAGACAGAGACAGACAGACAGAGAGCGAGAGAGAGAGATGCTGACAGTAACTTGCAAAGACTGATGTTAGAGAGAGAAGAAGAAGAGGAGGCAAATCAGAAGAAGAAGAAATAGAAGAAAAAAGGGAGAAACGAAGAGAAAGGAATTATTGAAGAAAGAAAGGATCACACACACACACACACACACACACACACACACACACACACACACCACCCACTGCAGATCAACACGAGGATTCAGGGTCGGTAGACTGAGGAGAATGACAATGGCAGAGAGGAGGGTGTGGGTGTGGGTGTGTCAAGGGAAGAGAACGATGATAGGAAACAGTACGCTGACTTGTGTGAGGAACGCCTCAAGAACACATGTGAACCATGTGACCACAATGTGACATACAGGCTGATCTTATCAGCTATACATACCAGTCACAGCCACTACACGAACGGCAGAGAACTGCAAGAATGCACATCTGCCTACACGGAAACTGACTCAGTTCTGGTGACAGCAGCCAGCTATACGTATGCCCACGTATTCGGCTGAGAAAACCCCATGGTGAAAATCATCATTAATAAACCACACACACACACATAAATGACTTTACATAAGAATATGACAGCATAGTTTGAAACAGAAAAAGGACAGCTTGTGCATAGCTAGAACCAAGTTTGACGGGCTGCATACAGAGGTAAGTGTACTGGAAGAGAGCTGATGAATATTATATATTGTATAAACTGCGACAAAGTCAATGTTCACGTGAATTTAGCTTTGGTTCGTAGAATAATGAGGATGAGAATTGATGTCCAAATCTCAGGCAGGGTTAGGCGTACGTGTAAACCATCTAATGTGTGTCCTTTTCCTTTAGTTGTGTTCTCAGTTTATACGACTGCAGGTATTGTTTATGAAAACAAATATCTTATACATTACGCAGTTATTTCTTGGGTCGGAAGGGCGTTGTGTGTTTTTTGTTTGTTGCTTTTGTTGTTGTTGTTTTTTTAACTGTTGTTTTCTTCATTCTGCATAACGTTGCATGCTCTCCTCGTATCCCAGGCAACGAAAATCAACAACCATGGCGATGACAACAAGCAATCGCGTTTTCACCTAAGCATACAGGTTCATCGATTCTCTATAGTCATATGGTAGTCACTGCGGGACTGACTGGTAAACCTTCTACAGTTTTGATATATGCCATCCGTCAACTTGATTCAAGCTATCACCATCTGTTATCGATTCCTACAACTATCAACCAAGACTTCAGGCTCTCTCTTTGCTGAAGTCTCTGCCTCGTGACGAAGTTGTGAAAGACATCAGCGGTTGTTCACCCCATCCGGTCGGTGCTGTTGTGTCTAAAGGGAGCGATCGACTGTTCGGGTACTGTCTTACGACACTGAACCACACTGAGAGATGTATACCCTGCGTAAGCGACAGAAAATTACGTCACTGTACAGGAAAATCTGGTGCCTCAAGCGGATCTAACCGCTTGTTTGTTTGTTTGTTTTGTTGTTGTTTTTTGTTTGTTTATTTGGGGAGGGGGTGGGGTTTTTAATCATCCGACAGATGCCAGTCACAGTCAAATAATAACGTCGAGTCTTCATTGTCGAATTTCTACCAACAACTCTGACTTCGGTCACCACTGCTGCGATTTTCTAATACACCTAAAACATAAACGTATAAAAAGACATTACCACAATTAACAATAAGAAATTCGGCATATGACCTTTTTTTTCACATGAAGAAAATGACCGTCACTGCCAATATTCATATATCACAACTGTTCAGAGAGTGAGAGAGAACTGGAACACAAGAAATCAAACTGCGCGTCGCATGACGGTGGTCAAAACCATGTTCGTGTTTCTCCGTCGATGCTCGCTCGTATCATTCATTCACGCCGATCGTGAAGTTCAACTGGTGGCGGGCAGCGGGAACTAATGACCGGACCGTGGGTCGCTGACTTAACTCACTCAGTACGGCCAGTCCTCTCTTCTCCTCTACACAGACCCCTCGGATGTCCAGTGGGTGTCTGAATGACCCAACCTTTAGCTTCCGTCGTCAGAATTGTGGTATTCTTTGTCAACATTCACCTCTTCAGTATAAGAGCCTTCCGCTTGCAATATTTTGATGATGGTAATTGGGGTGAAACGCTGTTAACGTCGTCTCTTTCGCCGTTCGTATGGAGAGAGTTAATATTTGTCCGACACTGATTTCTAGCGGAACAGGACCGACTCGCTTGTTCTCGTTTCGCCTACTCTCTCTCTCCCTCCCCCCCCCCCTCTCTCTCTCTCTCTCACACACACACACAGCCACTCGGTACACAAGCGAACTGGGGATAGGCGTATCGGGATCACCAATGTATAGTGACAGTCGAATCGGGAATAGGCCAATCGGGATGACACCTTCCAAGCACGAGTCACACTGCACTGTCGCACGACGGTGTCTTGACAGTCGATCGCCCCCTTTAGAAGAAGGGTGTGGACTTATCACTCACGTTTTCAATAACCTGACTGTATGCGTACGTCTGTCGGTAAGGTTCTCTAGTTGTCTATAGGTGGCCAGCGGTTTTTTCATCCGATAAAGTTTCTTGGCATTTAGAAGGAAGGCGTGTTTTTGCTTGTTTGTTGTTGTTGTTGTTTGTCAATATTTGTTGTTTGTCACCTTCAAGGAGGAAGGTGGCAGAATGGTTAAGACGCTCAGCTGCCAATACAGAGAGTCCGTGAGGGTGTGGGTTCGAATCCCGCTCTCGCCCTTTCTCCTAAGTTTGACTGGAAAATCAAACTGAGCGTCTAGTCTTTCGGATGAGACGATAAACCGAGGTCCCGTGTGCAGCACGCACTTGGCGCACTGAAAAAGAACCCATGGCAACGAGAGTGTTGTCCTCTGGCGAAATTACGTAAAATGAAATCCACTTTCATAGGTACACAAATATGTAAGCATGCACTCGAGGCCTGACTAAGCGCGTTGGGTTATGCTGCTGGTCAGGCATCTGCTCAACAGATGTGGTGTAGCGTGTATGGATTTGTCCGAACGCAGTGACGCCTCCTTGAGAAAGTGAAACTGAAACTGAAACTGTCAATATCAATAAACTGAATTTTAATTGATTTAGTTAGTTTTGGTGGTTTGAGCTACTACTGTTAACGTGTTCGGATATCTAACGAGCTTTCAAACAGCTTACTACAGAAAATGTCCTTCTCTTTTTTTTTCTTTTTTTTTAAGTTGGCGTGGGGCTTTAAATTCATCGGTGTGAGGCTTTAAATTCATCGGTGTGGGGCTTTAAATTCATTGGTGCAATTATCTTACACCGCAGTTAACGTGTTATTTCCTATCACTATTGCCGGTTCAAGTGTTGTGCGGGTCTGACATGAATCCCCCCCCCCTACACACACACACACACACACACACGACCCCCCCAAGCACCCTCCCTTGTCTCTGTGTAGTCGGCTGCGGTGATTCATGATCGATTTGATCTGATGTGAACCGGCCGTCAGCTTGTCACTGATTGGCATTGTATCGACTCACCGTGCGTCACCTGTCACTGACGGACTGACTGAGTGGCTTCACACTGCTGTCGGCAGGTGACCGATCACCGTGCGTCACCTGTCACTGACGGACTGACTGAGTGGCTTCACACTGCTGTCGGCAGGTGACCGATCACCGTGCATCACCTGTCACTGACGGACTGACTGAGTGGCTTCACATTGCTGTCGGCAGGTGACCGATCACCGTGCATCACCTGTCACTGACGGACTGACTGAGTGGCTTCACACTGCTGTCGGCAGGTGACCGATCACCGTGCGTCACCTGTCACTGACGGACTGACTGAGTGGCTTCACACTGCTGTCGGCAGGTGACCGATCACCGTGCGTCACCTGCCACTGACGGACTGACTGAGTGGCTTCACACTGCTGTCGGCAGGTGACCGACAGTGCATGCACCTGGACTCTTGTGGTTGTTGGTCGGATGACAACCGTGTTACATCATGTGGCTGATCTTGCACTGTGTCACCTGGAACTGACCTGTATTGCATCATCTGTGACTGACACGGTCACCCGGGACTGACCTGATTTGTGTCACCTGTGATTGATTGATTGATACTGTGTGACCTGTAACTGACCTGCATTATGATCTGTGATTGACACGGTCACCTGAGACTGACCTGGTTAATTCTGTGTCATCTGTGATAAATCGACACTGTGTCACCTGTGACTGTGACCCGCACTGTGTCACCTGTGACTGACTGACACTGTGTCACCTGTGACTGACTGACACGTTGTCACCCGTAACTGACCCGCATTGTGTCACCTGTGACTGACTGACACGTTG
The DNA here is from genome assembly GCF_041734735.1 of Babylonia areolata. Taxonomy (NCBI): domain Eukaryota; kingdom Metazoa; phylum Mollusca; class Gastropoda; order Neogastropoda; family Buccinidae; genus Babylonia; species Babylonia areolata. The sequence continues at coordinate 9,389,874 of NC_134883.1, forward strand.
TCACCAGTAACTGACCTGCAATCTGTCACCTGTGACTGACACTGTTTCACCTGTAACTGACCTGCACTGTGTCACCTGTAAGTAACTGACACTGTGTCACATATCAATGACTTGACAAGGTGGCACTTACCGTACACCATTCTCGACCTGTCAAGTGTACATTTTTATCTCTTCACGTTTTTTTTTTTTGTTTTGTTTTTTTCTCTTTTTGTTTTTCGCTGGGTCCCCCCACCCCCACATAACATATTCCAGAAAACAAAATCGTAGGTGGAAAAACGAAGTTCGCTTCAAGAATAAAAGAAAAATGGCAAGTGACTCGATTTTCTGCCCACACTAACATCAGACAATAACAAAGAATGCAATCACAATAATGAAAAAAAAACACACAAAAAAAAACAGTAATGAAACAGTAATGAAAAAAAACCCCAAAAAACAATACGAATAAAAAAGCAAGTTAACATTCCTGGCAATGCCCTCCACAGTGGCCCCAGCGCCAAGCCAAGTGGGTTAGGTAATGGTAAAGTGAGTGTGAGTGATTCACTTCAATCAGCGACGGCTAGTGGTGTGTCTATCTGTCTGTCCAGGCGAAAACCCCGACATAGGTCTGGATGCCAGTTAGTGAGAAGCGACACAGCAGGAGAGAGAGAGGGAGAGAGAGAGGGGGGGGGAGAGAGAGAGAGAGGGTTGGGGTGAGGGAGAGACAGAGAGTGCAAGAGAGAGAGGGAGTAGAGAGAGAGATGAGAGAGGGACAGAGATGAGTGCGAACAAGAGGAAACACAGGGGGGGAGGGAGAGGGACAGAGGGAGAAAGACAGTTGCAGAGAGAGGAAGAGAGAGACAGAGAGAAGCAGAGAGAGAGGGAGAGAGAGAAAAAAGAGAGAGAGATCGAGATATCAAGAAATTGCAGCAGAGAAAAGTCTATCCCTTCGATAGACTGAGAAAGACACACAGAGAGAAACACACAGCGAGAGACAGACAGACAGACAGATAGAGAGACACAGGGGCAGAAAGAGAGACAGACAAACAGACAAGACAGAGAACTGAAAGGTAGCTGACCGCTTTTTCCCATGGCAAAAACCCCGCCCTCCGCACTAACACTGACAGAAGCACCAAAACATTCGCTGCTTGCTCACTCACGGTTTCATCGGCGCTGACAGCGCAGTGACTACAACTACTGCTATATATCATACAGCGGCTATTGTCAGTCAGTCAGTCAGGCTGTTCCTGTGCCTTCTGTGTGCGCTCTCAGTCAAACAAACCGCCTGCTGTGTGCTGTGATCGGTACTGCTTCCCTGCAGCCCTGTGCACTGGGTGGATGGGTGGTGGTGTATGTAAATGGCGTGCACGATTTTAGTTTATTTTATTTATTTATTTTATTTTTTTCAAATTCCAGTCTGTTCGTGTTTTTTCTCTGGTAACAGATGGATTGCGTCATTTCTAATCCAACTTTTTTTTCGTTTTTTTTTTCTTTTTTTCTCCATGTCCATGAATTGCAATTAGCGGCGATGTAGTTTGTTGTTGTTTTTTTTCATGTCGCGATCATAATTCTGTGTAAACGTTGGTTCCACGGACTGATTCCCATCCAAAAGTGTAGCTGAAAACTCGGCAATGTCACCCAGTGGTCGAAACTTAACCATCTGCCTGTTTGGGGATGATGGAAATGAACAAAGAACTCCAAGCCTCGAAGACTTTCATTCAGTGTGTGGGTGGACTGCTAGCATTGGACCTCTCTCAAAACTCGATAACATTATCATCATGTGAATGAGCAAAGCGTCTTCCTAAGAACTCGACCCATCTAAAAAGTCGATATTATCAGGTGAACGGACAAGAATTGGACCTACCTAAAAAGTCGATATTATCAGATGAACGGACAATAATTGGGCCTACAAAAAAAGTAGATATTATCAGATGAACGGACAAGAATAGGGCCTTCCTAAAAAGTCGATATTATCAGGTGAACGGACAATAATTGGGCCTACCTAAAAAGTCGATATTATCAGGTGAACGGACAAGAATTGGACCAACCTAAAAAGTCGATATTATCAGGTGAACGGACGAGGACCCATCTGAAAACTCGATATCATTTTGTGAATGGACATAGCATCTTTTTAAGAACTGGACCCCTCTGAAAACGAACACTATTACGTGAATGGATAAAGAGTCTTCTGAAGAACTGGACCAATCTGAAAACTCAATATTATTATATAAATGGACAAAGCGTCTAAGTAAGTACTATTTTTCCCCCTATTAACTCGATATGTGAATGAAAGCTGTGCGTCTAAGTGATGACTAAGCCCCACCCCCACCCCCACCCCCCAAACACTCGCTATATGACTGGACGCAGAGTCCAGTAAATGTTCTTTTCTCTCACAAATACCAGCCAAACATTTTTCTGTTTGAAATAAATGGGCCTTGTGAGCGGACCATGAGTCTAAGTATGCACATCACTGGTTCGTCTCAGAAACTGTTATTATACAATGCTTGAAAGCTAAGTCGATGTGGAACCTCACACTCATACAGATGCAATGTTTGCAGTCTCACCGTCATTCACTTTCAACACGAACACTTAAAAGTCGTAAAATACTTAAATGCTTCATCAATGAAAGCATCACATACAATGATTATAATCACAATCATACACAGGAAGCAAAGAAAGGGATGAGACATAAAGCAAACCTCATAACTAAAACATAGACATGGTTAAAACCAAGACTGACAGGAAATAGTCCATGACAGTAATACCCTGTCACGTCCCAAAGAGTTAAATATCGGTGAATATCATTGATGTACGCTCGCAGAACTGAACAAACAACCAGGTGTCTCCGAAAGAGCTCATCAGTACGCATTGTGCTGACAACAAAAATTGACTGAAAATATGCCTGCCACTAAAAAAAAAAAAAAAATGATTGAAAAACAACAGCAGCAACAACAACAACA
>NC_134883.1:9405309-9430309 GCF_041734735.1 Babylonia areolata
GGACCTCACACCCTCCTCTCTCTCTATCTCTCCCTCTCTCTTCAGAGCGATCCCATGGGCGTTTGTTTCGCTCGCTCTCTGTCTTTTCCGTACTTCCCACCCTCGTCAATCTCTCTCTCTCTCTCTCTCTCTCTCTCTCTACAGAGCGATCCCATAGGCCTTTAGTTTCCTCTGTTTCTCTCCTACCACACACCCTCCTCTCTCTCTCTCTCTCCCTCTCTCTTCAGAGCGATCCCAAAGGCGTTTAGTTTCCTCTCTCTGTGTCTCTCCCCTAGGGACCTCACACCCTCCTCTCTCTCTCTCTCTCTCTCTCTCTCTATATATATATATATATATATATATATATACATCCCTCTATCTCTCTCGCTCTCTCACTCCTTCCAGCTTCCCTCTTTCTCTACCTCCCCAGATGTAGATGGACTCAGACAGGCGTCGAAAAGCAGGTGATGTCACAGGTGTCAGTGATTTCCTGTGGCAGACAAAACGAAGCGAAGACCGAACAGAAGAAGAAAGACGGAGGAGGTGGCAAGCAACAAGCCGCCGAGGCAGAAAAAGCCACTGCCAGTTCAACCCATTATCTCCTCTCCATCTCAGCAGTGCTCGCTCTCTCTCTCTCTCTCTCTCTCTCTCTCTCTCGTCTGTCCACTTGTTTGCTTGTAAAAGACTTTTGAGTGTTAGTCCCAAAACCCCAAATGTAATGATTTATGGTGATATTGGTCGATATCCGTTATACATTGATAGTTGCATCAGTACTTTGCGATATGGGTTTAAGCTAAATCGGATGTCTTTATCGAGAGTTCCGAAACAAGCGTACCTAATGAGCGTAAATAAGATGACATACAATGCTGATATGTCTTCGAGAAACTGGGCAGATAGACTGAAACATTGCTTAGACATTTATGGGTTTTCAGAAGTTTGGATAAATGGTGGGGTTGGGGATGTAAATGCTTTTCTTAAAATGTTCAAACAGCGCATGATAGATGGCTTTAAACAGGATTGGGCAAGCAAACTCAACGGGAGTAATCGTTATGACACATATAGGTCATTCAAATCCTTATTAGAACCTGAAAAATACTTATCTCATCTTACCATCAGTAAATTTAGATCGGCTTTCATTAAGTTCCGTTTTGGTATAAATGAACTAAAAGTAAATCAGCGTTATCGTGATGTTTTGAAAACCTGCCCATGTGGCGGTAGAATTGAGGACGAACTACATGTACTAACAGCCTGTCCATTATATAATGATATTAGAAAGAAATATTTGCACAAGCATATGCAAAATATTAGAAATCTGTCATTACCATTTCTGCTGCAAAACGAAAGTTGTAATGTGACCAGAGATGTTGCAATGTTTGTTTTGTATGCATTAAGACTGAGAGAAGAGCACTATATACAGAAATATTAGCCTTGTGCTTTTCGTTTAGTTTACTTGTTCTCAGTGAGCTCACTGTGTATTAAGTGGATTGTTTTCGTTCTTCCTATTTTATTTTAGTTAATATGTGTGTGCAACACGTGCACCCAAAATGTATACAGGTCGGTGACCGTACATTAAAATTCTTGCGTTCTGTGTGTGTGTGTGTGTGTGTGCATGTGTGTGTGTCCAGTCCAACACGGTTTTAAGCCGACAACCGCAAAGAGGTATCACGTCGACGTTTCTGAGGCGATGGCTTCCATTCATTACCAACACCTCATTATCACACGTTCTCTTTCTTGGCACAAAGGGATTTTACGTCGGTACAATAGAGTTTTAACGTTAGAATGTACGCTGATACCCGCAAAAAAGGTTTTACGTCGATACGTCTACCCATCCACGGTGTTTACGTTGACACCCATGGAACGCTTTTACGTCGACACCCAAAAGGTGTTGTTATTTTCTTCACTGACACGGCACAAAAGGGGTTTTACGTACACTGACGTCTGGCTTGAGGCAACACAATCCCATACACACACACACACACACACACACACACACACACAAAAATCATATTTATCGCACAGTCTCCCTTTGCACGTGCGCTATGATAAAGTTTTGAAGTCGAGACATCAACTGGGAATTTACGTCGACTCCAAAGCGTGTGTGTGTGTGTGTGTGTGTGTGTGTGTGTGTGTGTGTATGTGTGTGTGTGGGGGGGGGGGGGGAGATACCAATCCAGCTCAGTGGGTGTGTTGCACTGGGTGAGACAAGATGAAGAGGGGTGCGGAAGATGACTGGTTGGAGGGGGGGGGGAAGGAGGGAGGGGGGAATAGCTGAATGGACAGGGGGTGGGGGTTAAGGGGGAATGCGAGGTCATGAGACAAGGGAACGTCCATATTGACAACACGCAGGAAATGCAGAGAGAGAGAGACAAGAGACAGACAGAGAGAGAGATAAACAGGGAAAAAACAATTCTTTTCTTCTACTTTTTCTTTCTTTTTTTTCGATTTCTTTTTCTTCTTTTTCCTTCCTTTTTTTCTTTTCTTTTCGGCATTTTCATTAAAATGGACTCCTGTCACACACACACACACACACACACATATATATATATATATATATATATATATACATATATAACCCGTTGGGCAGCTTCCTTGTCCGACATTATTAGAATGTAAAAAAAAAAAAAAAAACAAAAAAACCCAAAATAACCAGAGGAAGACATGCAACCAAACAAAAAGATGAGACAGACAGAAAGAAAGAAAAGAACAGAAAGAAAGAAAGAAAACGAAATAAAAGAAAGAAAGAGGAACGAAGGGGCAAGAAGGCAGAAACAAGGACAAGCAGCCTCAGTCTAGGAGACGTGCACCGTGAGCGAGGCCCCAACGTCTGTGTGCCAGAGCGAATGGAAGGAAAAAGGAAGGAAGGAAGGAAAGAAAAGAGAAGAAAAAGACAAGAAACAAAAAAAACAAAACAAAAAAACACAAGCAAACTTAATCTGCAATATCCCAATGTTCTGGAGCTACACAACCAGGGAAAAAGAAGGTAAAAAGAACAGATCAAGAAGGAAAGAAAGAAAGAAAGAAAGAAAAGGGAATGAAAAACAAAAGGCAAAAAACCTGCGAGTTGATCTGTAAGATTCCAAAATTCGGGAACGAGAGCGAGTAAAAATTAAGGAAGGGAGGAAGAAAGGTAAACAGAAAAGAAAAGAGAGACGGAAAGAATGAATGAATGAATGAAGAAAGTAACCAACGCTTAACCAAGGTCTGGAAGGTCCCCGGACTCCCCAACGGGGAAGGTATGGGAGAAGAATCGTCTTGACTTATGTGAAATACGATTTGTCAGCGGTTTGGCTTTGTTTTCCTTTACAAAAAGAACATCCTTCATGGCTCTTTTTTATTTTATTTTTGTTGTTGTTGTAGTTCTTATTTTTGATGTCGTATTCTCCCCCCCACACGAAGGTGCTTTGTATTCCAGGCTGTGTAACTAAAGACTCCCTCTGGCAGACAATGAGACATGCAGTGCAGACAGACTTGCACTCGGTGATGCCGCCAGCCGTCCACCAACTGCTCAATTTTCCATTTGTCTCAGCTGAAAAAGAAAAACTAGACAAAACAACAACAACAACACACACACACACACACACACACACACACACACACACACACACACACACACACACACACACACACACATGACACAACAGAATAGATTGCAATACACACACACACAAAAACACACCAACAAAACAAACGGAATATGTTTCAACAGAATGCGAAGCACAAAAACAAATGTTACAATAGAATTCCACTTTAATGCAAGCAACAAAGAATGATGCAGATTCTTAGCAGGGACGAAGAAGTTGAAAAGGGGGGACTGGATGTGCTGGTGAGAGGGGGTTGGGGGGGGGGTGGCTTGTATTTGCGGCAGCGGGAGAAAGGATGGTGGGGCGGAGGAGGAGAGGGGGTGGGGGGTGGGGGTGGTGAGGGGAGAAGAGAAGAGAAATGTCCAGAAACTTGGTTCTCTGCCTCAACACTCTTTACGTCTCTGGAGGTGTGTAACGCGCGCGCGCGCGCACACACACACACACACACACACACACACACACACACACACACACACACACACGCACACACACATATATATATATATATATATATATATATATATATGCCCAGACAACTTAACGTGCTGTGTGTTCCGTGGGTAGATATATCACCTGTCTAACTCCACACACACACACACACACACACATGTACAGTTATATACCCAGGCAACGCAGCGTGCTGTGCTATTCCGTGTGGTAGATATATCACCTGTCTAACTCCATATATATATATGGGTAGATAGATAGATAGATAGATTGACAGATAGATACATAGTTATATATACCCTGGCAACGCCACGAACTGTGTTTTCCCGTGAGTAGATATACCACCTGTCTAACTCCATATAGATAGATAAATAAATAGACAGTTATATACCCAGACAACGCCACGTGCCCTTGCTGTTCCGTGGGTAGATATACCTACACCTGCCTAACTCCATGATGACAGACAATGAATGAAGACAGCTTTTTTTAAAATTTCTTTTGGTGCATTGTAAAAATGAGAAGAAGAAGAAGAAGGAAACAAACAAACAAAAGAAAGAAGAAAAAAAACCGCCCTATTCCAAGTTCAACCATGACGAAGCCAAACACAATATTGTTTGTGCGACAACAAGTTAGGTTTTTTGTTTGTTTGTTTGTTGTTGTTGTTGTTGTTGTTTTTGTACATAACTGCGCGTATCATTCTGCATCCGTGATCTACGAGTCGAGGACCACCCAATAAGAAAGAAGGAAGGAAGGAAAGAAAGAAAGAAAGAAAGGCAGACAGAGAGAAAGAAAGAAAGAAAGAACGGGATATCCACGAAACAATTGCTGGCTCCATTCGCAGCATGGAATTAACGACTGAACGTTGGAGATGGGGGCTGTCAGAGAGGGAAGGATGATAGCACAGGAAGGTGGTGAGGAACAGGGGGCGGGGGGGAGGGGACGTGGGGGCGAGGGGGGGGGGGGAGGGCGAGCTACGGAGAAGAAGGGAAGTGGGTACAGGCATGGGCATGAGAGTTGAACCATCATTCCTAATGTAACCCCGACAACGTGCCAGAACCACGAGGAACCGCGAAATTTTTTTTAAAGGTTAAACAGTTGAATGCCACGCGCGCACTGAGACAGACAGACAGACAGACACACGCACACACCACACACACACACACAAACTCTTAGACAAAAGAGACATTAAAAAAACGACGTTGCTCTCACCAATCACCAAAAGAACAAGAAAAGGAAAAAAAACCCCAACTGTTTCTCGTTTCGTGTGCAGACTGCTGCCAAGCATCTTTAAAACGCAGCCCACTCCGCCGCCGTACTCACAGTACAGCCATTTTCTCCTTTTCGCGGCCCTTTTTCTTTTTACATTCTGTCAAGTCTGCGTTTAACAGCTAGCCAGTGCAGCATGCCTCCCGAGAGGAACAATGCTCGTGGTTGCCGGGGTGGTAGTGGGGAGGGGGGTGGGCCAAGGCTAAAAAGCCGAGCCAAGGCTGGACGGGAACTTCAAAAGAGTTCTCCCCCTTACCGTCAAGAGCCCAAGAGGTGTTGGCTCCAGACCAACACTGCTTTCCTGCCGCCCGCCCTCAACCTACCCCTCGGGCCTCCAAACCCTATTCTGTCGTCATACCTCTGCCCCGCTCCCTTAGACGATCAGAACTACATTGAGCAGCTAAAGGGGAGCTTGATCTTACTCCTTAAAATATCCATCCTGTCGTCATCCCTCTGTCTCGACATCAGAGCTACATGGAACAGTTAAAGGGGATCTTACTCCTCCTTAAAATCCCCATCCTGTCGTCATCCCTCTGTCCCTACATCAGAACTACAGGAGCAGTTAAAGTGGAGTTTTCTCCTTAAAATCCCCATCCTGTCGTCATCCTTCTGTCTCTACATCAGAACTACATTGAGCAGTTAAAGGGGAGTTTTCTCCTCCTTAAAATCCCCATCCTATCGTCATTCCTCTGTCCCTACATTAGAACTACATGGAGCAGTTAAAGGGGATTTTTCTCCTCCTTAAAATCCCCATCCTATCGTCATTCCTCTGTCCCTATATTAGAACTACACTGAGCAGTTAAAGGGGATCTTTCTCCTCCTTAAAATCCCCATCCTGTCGTCATACCTGTGTACCGCTCCCTACATCAGAACTAAATGAAGCAGGTAAAGGGGATCTTTCTCCTCCTTAAAATCCCCATTCTGTCCTCAGTCTTCTGCCCCGCTCCCTTAGACCAAGAACTACTCAGAGCAGCTAAAGGGGATCCAGCCCAAACTCCTTGCCCCCCCCCCCCCCCCCGAACCCGCCCCCACCCCACCCTTAAAATTCCCAGGCCGTCGTTATTTCACTTTCCCGCTTCCTCAGACAATCAGAAGTACACGTGGCAGGTAATAAGGAGGGTTTTCGGTTCTCTGGGAATTTTCGGTTCACTGGGAATTTAACAAACAACAACAACAAAAACCTTGCATGTTTTTCAAAAAGTGATGCGTTTTTTTGTTGTTGTTGTTTTTTTTAAATTAGGCTCTTAATCAATCGTCTACCACCCCTTCCCCTTCTCACGACGAAACGTGCTTAGACAATTAGAACTACAAGTAGCGGATGATCATGGAATCTCTTGAGTTTAAAAAAAATGATGATAATTGCTTCCGCATTCCTCAGTTCCTTTCTTACCTCCTCTATTAGGCAATCAGAACTACACTGTCATGCACGTGATGGGAGACTGTGGATCAATGGAGTTTGAAACTGGCATGCTTATGAAAAGAGGTGCAGCTTATGACAACGGCATTCCTCTGTGCAAGTCAACTTGATCATCTCCACTACCAAACGTGTTTGTTAGTATTTTCCGTTTGTTGAAGGCAGCATCAACACAGGTCTTGAGTGCTCATTCCTTCTTTTTTTTCCCCCCCTCGTTTAAGAATTTTCTTTCTCTCTTATAAACGTCGAATTCTGTATTTGGACCCCGTTCACATGGGGATGGTAAAATAAGTAAAACTCTCTCTCTCTCTCTCTCTCTCTCTCTCTCTCTCTCTCTCTCTCTCTGTCACACACACACACACACACACACACACACACACACACACACACACACACATACACACACATCCTCTTTAAAATGTCAAGAGTCTAAATGTCTCTGACTGTCTGTCTCTCCATCTCCACACAGACGTGCATAGACACACACACAGACACACGCATAGACACACAGAGACACAGACACACACAGACAGACACACACACAAACGTGCGCGCTGGCAAGTGCAGGGGAGGGTGGTAGTGGTGAAAACCAAATGGATAATATTCGTCAAACAACAACTGAACTGCCGAGTTTCTATGCTGAGTGGCAACCTGTTTTTTCTTTTTTCAAATGATGCTAAGCCTATTACAGCCAAAACTTGAACATTTCTTCTGAATATCAATCCTTCTTCGTCTTTTGCGTTCGTTGGAAAAAAAATTCCAAGTATCATTCACTTGTTTCTGCTAGTAGTGAGCTTGTTCGTGTGACAGTTGTCGTTTTGGTCTTTAATAACAACCGGCATTCAGACAGCCATATTCCGTTTTCGGGGAATATGAAAATACATCGTTACGTTCGGGACAGACAACCCAAGCAGCAGAGATTCTGACCACCGTGGCAGACCCCAGAAATGTTTCATAATAACGTAGCTTATACCCCATGCGCTTCAATAAAAAGAATTTCTAAGCCCTTGATATATAGCGAAGGAGCTCTCGTAAATCATGTCTTCCAACCTTACAACCACAGCGGAACGGTAACATAAATTACCCCCACAATGATTCTCCGTACATTCGCTTACCAAATCTTCTTTTTTTATTCTTATTTTATTTATTCGTTCATTTATCTTCTGTATTCTTTTAAGAATGGTTTGTTTGCTTATTTTGCTTGTTTCCTGGGGTGTGTTTTTTGATGAGGCGTAGCTATCTAATCGCTGCTGTCGTTGTGAAACGTGGCATGACGATGTTTGCATCCATTCCAGCTGACTTTCCATGTGTGATTTTGTTCTACATGCAGGGATAGCCTGTGCCTGCCCGTTTCGTTCGCATCAGCATCGCTCGCTTCCTGTTCCTCCCTCCCAGAGTTCCTTCCTTCCGTCTGTCCATCCGTCCTTTCTTCGTTCCTTCTTCCTCTTACATATTGTTACAATTTTGATGCTAATCAGCTTAACTCCTCTCTCTCTCTCTCCCTCCCTCTCTCTCTTTCTCTCTTTATATGAATACGATCAGATTGTCGTGGGAGAGAAAATGAAAACGACCAGTTACTGTATCAGGTGAAATAGTGAAAGGATTTCTGGTTTGATTTTTTTTTAACTTCTCTCTTTTCTCTCCTCCTTTCGTCCTTTCTGTATTACTGTATTAGAATAAATAAATAAAATTAACTATTTTCCAGGACTTTATCGAATCCTCAGAACTAGCTCGTCTGGTTTCATTTCCACCTTTGTTTTAAAGAAGAAGAATGACTGGTTCAAAGTCAGGCAATGATGATTACCAAGTGTGGATGTCGCAATAAGGAATATCACCCAACAACGTTTTAACAAAATGACGATTCTCGCTGCGCTCTCCTGGCATTTTCCGGGAAAGAGTAACTAATTTTCCGGATTACAACACAAAAGATCGATGTTCCACTATATTAACAAACTTCGACTCGATCTGAGGGTGGGGGTGGGGGCGTGGGGGGAATCTGTGGGGGGGGGGGGGCTGGAAAGTAAACGTGGAGAGGTAAAAGTCACAGCGCAGATCCGCAGCCATGCAGGGTGAGGGCGAAAATGGTTCACACATGCACAAGAAAAAAGAAGAACACAGTACTTTTGTGAGCTGAGAGAGAAAGAAGGTACTTGCAGAGGAAGAGGGATGGGTTGGGTGAGGATTGAGGGGGGGGGGGGGGAGGGAGGAAGAGGATCAGGCGCAGGAAGGCTTTTAGAGTGACTAAAATAGGCGAGGACCGTGGATGCCTTGTGCAACAGTCGGACGGAGCGAGGAGGCGGAGAACACGATGTCTGATTGGCGCTGCACGGTGCTGAAAGGTTAACAGACCTTTGTAGCAAGGTCTTCCGTCCAGGAAGGGAAAATTAGCGGATGTGCTCATTGTGACAGCAAAATGCTACTTTCTCTGTCTGTCTGTCTGTCTGTCTCTCCCGGGTAGGATGAAAACAGGCCAATATGAGCCTACTCCCTCTCCCTCCATAAAAAAAAGTTTCGATTTCGATATCGATTTCTCTCTCTCTGTCTCTCTCTCTGTCTCTCTCTGTATCTCTTGACCTTCCCACTTTCTCTTCTCTAACTCTCTCTTTCTCAACCTATCTTTCTATAACGCAATATTCTGTACACACTTTTTTTTTTTTAATGAATTTTTTTAAAAATTAGATTATGTTATGTGTGTACGATTGTTCATAATAGTCTGTCAATGATTGGTAATAAATGATGTTTTGATATGATTATGTTGCTGATTTTTTATCTCAAAATTTCCTTGTCATTTTTTGGCCTTTTTTCCTTGCGACCTTTTAAAAAAAAATTATTTGCCTTTCAAGAGCATGATGAAAGAAAGCACTGTTAGTTATTCTACTACCCTCAGAAATCACCTCATTCATTCATCCGTTCTCTCTAACAGACAGACAGACAGCCACACAGCCACACACAGACACACACACCGTGAGTAGCGCAGGTGGGGGAATGGGATGTGGGAAGGAGATGGATTTGTCTTTTACAAAAAAAAAAAAAAAAAAAAAAAAAACAAGGATATTACTCGTCAAACAACAACTGAACTCCAAGAGCTTCTATGCAAAGTGGCAGCCTTAATGCCAAATGAAGCTAGTTACAGCCATAACTTCGATATTCTGTGAACAGAAAACCGCCTCCTGCTTTCGTCAACGGCACAACTCCCACGTTCCTCCGGCTTCTACGAGAGATCTTCAAAGTGAATGACCGTTTTTGCTTCCGCCATACAGTCAGCTATACTCCGTTAACACGGGGTGGGGGGTTGGGGGGGGGGCGTGAAGGGCGGGGGAGAGGTGAGGGGGGTCCTGAGTATAAGCCATGGCTTTCGGAATAGAATAGGTACGGAGGTTCTGAGCCATTTGTGAAACGTCATACACGTCATAGATGCAGTCAGGTCGATCTTACGAACATCTCTTCGTACCCAGTTCTTGAACAAACAACTGCAAAGTGGTTTGTATGACTGGGGCGGATTATTTCGCCCCTCGCCACCCCATATACAGCTGTTCTAAGAACAGTTTGTGATTTAGTTATTCCTTTGTTTCCTTGTAGATGTTGTAGAAGTACAGTTTGTGATTTAATAACTCCTTTGTTGTTTCTTTTTCGATGTTGTACATGAACAGTTTGTGCTTTAGCTTTTCCTTTATTTCTTTTTGGATGTCAAAACGACGTTGGTGTGTTTTTCTTTCCTTCTTTCTTGGTTGTTGTTACTGTTGTCGTCTTGGTTTTATCAAAATATGCTTTGACTTGATCACCAGATTTGGTCGTCAAGTGTAGACTGTCACGCGTCACACACACACACACACACACACACACACACACACACACATAACTGAACAGTTTTCTAGAGATCGTTAAAAATCCTAGAAGATAAATAATCAAAAAGCGGAAGCGTACAATATGTTGGCCATAGGGTTGACAACGTTGTGCCTCATGGAAGCCTTATATTCAATGTATTGTGTTGGGTTGGGTTGTACTGCGTTGCGTTGTGTTGTGTTACTATTTTGTCACAACAGATTTCTCTGTGTGAAATTGTGTCTGCTCTGCCCGTGGAGAGTGTTTCGCCACAACGCAGCGCCACCTTTTTCTCTCTTTTTTTCTGTCTGCAAAGTTTCTGTATTTCTTATCTACCAAAGCGGACACGATACCACCATTCCAGGCAGTGCTTCGAACGGTTGTGTCTGAAAGGGTGAACGAATAACAGACAAGTGGCACCAAATGCTGAAGAAAGGCCTTAGTTCTGTTAGTGTGCAGCTGATTTCATTAGTAAATGGACGTCGATGGCAGCCTTGACTGCTCGGCAATATCCACATTTCTTCCCCTTCACTCCAAGGTGTGACAAGCGGGGTGAACGTCCACGCCTTGTGAACACCACTCATTCCGTCTTGAGGGAGAATAATTGTGGATATTGCTGATTGCTTTTGGGTCTTCTTGGGCTCTTGACATTCTCCATTTTAGCTCGCTGTGGCCTGACCAGCGCGCCGGAGTCATGCACAGGTCGTGCTTTTCTTTCCTTTTTTTTATTTTTAATTCTTTTAAAAGCCGATTCAGTGTAGTGTTTATGGAATACTCCAAACGCTTTGACGCCTTCTTGATTCTGAAACTACCCCCACCCCCACCACCCCGGGAAACGGATTATGGTTGCTTCCATGACGAGGTAAAAACGGTCATGCACGTAAAAGTCCACTCGTACATGCAAGTGAACGTGGTAGCAGCATCCCACGGTGAACGCAGAAGAAGACGAAGAACAAGAAGCTGATGCTCATCAGGTGATTTTGTTTGTTTGTTTGTTTCTTCTTCTTCTTCTTTTTAAGTCAGCCATGGACTCAACTGTTTCAAAAATGACTTCTTTTTCACTAGTTGCCTGGAAAAGAATGACAGATTCTCACATACACACGTTGAGAAACAAAGAGGTCTCTTCGTCTGTACCACTACTCACTCGCTTGTCCGTGACTTCACAGAGAAAAGACCTTGAACTTTTTTTCTTCTTCTTTCCTTCGAACACGTTGCCAAAACGTCCGGTTCTTTGCACCCGCCCAGCAGTTCCCCCGCGTAAAACGTGCCAAATAGCCTGAACGGAAACGTAAAAGGAAGACAGAGAGAAGGGGGCTAGGGGTGGTGTGGGGTGGGCTGGGCGAGCGGGCGGGAGGAAGGGGGAAGTGAAAGCTGCCCCTGCTCTGTGTAAACACGTGTTGAATGAGCTCTGCTCCTTGTTAAACACAACGGACCTGCACACTAAAAGGGCCAAAGAACCTTTGCATCTCATGTACGCAGGCTTTACCAGTGCTTCCTCACCGCCCCCCCCCCCTCCCACCCTACCCCTCCACACCCCACTCCTCCTCCCACCCATCCACCTCTCTAAGGTTTCCCTTCCTGCTTGCGTTGCACTGGGATTTCCAAAGAGCACCCTCCAGTATAACCCAGCAGTTCTGCCTGCTGTTAGCCGACTCCGCTCCGAACACGGGTCAAAAGGAAAGAGACAACACGGTGTAAACTGCCCGACTTTCACACAGAAAAACAACAACAACACACCCAGCATACCAGGATTTAAATTAAAAAGAAAAAAAGAAGAAAAAAAAGGAACCATTACATTTTACAGTTTCAGAGCATCGATGGCCTGCCTGTAGCTCAGAGTGGGGGAAGTTATTCGATCTTGTCGCTACCTTTCTTATCGACGCAGTCTGGTCAGCGTCTTTATTAGAGGCGCACACACACACACACACACACACACACACACACACACACACACACACACGGAACATACAAAAAGAGTGAATGAACAACTCTTTTCAAAAAGTTTTACTCTCTTTATAACTTCAAGAATGATCTGCAAGCAAGACAGGAGCAAAAAAAAAAAAAAAAAAGGCACGAACTTTACAGGAAAGACTGAAGTTTTAAAACACAGAAAAGCGAAGGATTTAAGTGGCAGAAACAAAAGGAATGGAAGAAGTAAGAAATAATGAATGAAAGAAAAAGAAAGAAAGAACAAAAGAAAAGCGAAAAACACAGAACAGGAGGAAGGGAATGAGAAAGACACAAAGAAAGAAAGACAAGAGAGGCAAGGCCTTCAAGACTCACTTGTGATAAATTAAGTCCCCTAGCATTAATTACAGAGTAATTTCCCTTTTTTTTACTATCTGCACTAAAACGTTTGCAAAATAAAAAAAAAATTCCATGCTTAGCAAAAGAAGTTCCTGTTTGAACAAAAAATGATAATAATGACTCCTCTTGTTGTTGTGTCAGAATAAGAGGTCAAAGTGCTAAGTTTAGAGAATACAAAAAATATAAATATAACAGTAAATGCAGTTTGCATATAATTAGGCTTCTTTTTTTTCTTTTTTTTCTTTTTTGTGCCCATCCCAGAGGTGCAATATTGTTTTAAACAAGATGACTGAAAAGAACTGAATTTTTCCTATTTTTATGCCAAATTTGGTGTCAACTGACAAAGTATTTGCGGAGAAAATGTCAATGTTAAAGTTTACCACACACACACACACACACACACACACAGTGAGACAACCGAACACCGGGTTAAAACATAGACCAAGTGAGTCAAAAATGAAAGAAAAACCGAAAGAAAACAAAAATAAATAAGAAACAAAACATAATATTCGAAACACAGTTTCTTGCATTCGCACTGCTGGCCGGACATTCATTTTTCCTCTTTTCCAGACACAGAACTTTTGTCCGCTGAAAAAAAAAAATGCAGAGTTGTTGGGTTTTTTCCATTTGCACCTAATTTCCATTCCCAGAAAAATGTGTCCACTGAACAAAAAGTGGGTCAACAAGCATACAACAAGCGGAAAAGAAAACAAGATCAACAATGAAGGTGTTGTTGTTTTTTCTCTCTCTCTCTCCATTTGCACAAAATGACCGCTCCCAGAAAATGAGTTTGTCCACTCAACAAAAGAGGACCCTTTTTTCGCCACCAATCTAACCCAACCCAACACCGCCTAAACATGAAGCCGAAACTGAACACTCTCCATTGAACCGCACAGCGACTCAGACAATGATTGTCGTGGAGGAGACTGCAGGCCCCATGCTCATTCATTCATTTAAAGTTGTCAAACACACGAAAAGACCTCACTGGAAATAGGAAGGCAGTGGGGGTCGGGGGGGGGGGGGGGAGGGGGCGGGGGGGGGGGGGGGGTAGCAGATAAACTATTATAAGTGATGGACAGATAGAGCAGAGGGTGGGGAAGGGGGTGGGTGGATGGGGGCATATAAAGAGAGACAGCGAGAGAGGGGGAGAGATTCAAGATTCAAAGATTCAAAAACTTTATTACTCAAGGATAAAGATTTTAGGCATCGCCCAGTCTTCCAATCTGTCCTTGTGATAACAATAACAATAACAACATTAACGATAACGACAAAAAATTAATAATTTTGTTAACACTGCTACATCCACTGCTACTACAACGAAGAATGATCACCACCATCATCATTAACATCGTAAAAAGTAATAAAACGAACGCATTCATACATTCATATCCATACACATGCACACACTCTCTCCACCCAACACCGCCTAAAAATGAAGCCGAAACTGAACACTCTCCATTGAACCGCACAGCGACTCAGACAATGACTGTCGTGGAGGAGACTGCAGGCCCCATGCTCATTCATTCATTTAAAGTTGTCAAACACACGAAAAGACCTCACTGGAAACAGGAAGGGAGTGGGAGTGGGTGGGGGGGAGGCGGGGGGGGGGGGGGGGGGGAAGCAGATAAACTATCGGATGTTATAAGAGATGAACAGAGATAGAGCAGAGGGTGGGGAAGGGGGTGGGTGGATGGGGGCATATAAAGAGAGACAGCGAGAGAGGGAGAGAGAGAGAGAGAGAGAGAGAGAGAGAAAAGAAATAAAAAGAGTAAGAAAGAAAAGACAGAGAGAGAACACACACACACACACACACACACACACACATATATATATATATATATATATATAATACAGTGGTGCATAATACATATATATGTGTCTATATACATATATATATATATATATATATATATATATATATATATTCACACAGAGAAAAGACACACACACACACACACACAATCTTTTATACGTCGAATCTTCGCTCCCGGCTGTTCAACGACAAGACGACCTGTCATGTTTTTTTTCGCTTGCCAACTGGCAGACACGGACAGAGAAAGGCTTCTTTTGCGCGGGGAGAGGCGTGCAAGTGAAGGAACAGTGGCGAGGTTCCCTCGAGATTACACCGTCCGTCAACACAACACCACTCTCCCGGGTTACATTGACAGTCACAGACACGTGTCAATTTTCAGACCAGCTGGCGTCACGTCACAAAGGGACAGACACAAGTCCAATAACTCTAGACTTTTTTTTTTCTTTCTTTTTTTTTTTAAGACGGGAAGTCGAGGGGAAGGGGTGGGAGGGGGGCAGAGGAGAGACAGATATGACAAGACAAGACAAGACAAAGGCAAGGCAAGGCAAGACGAGAAGAAACGAGATAACACATGATGTTTCTGAGCTTTCTCCTTCTTCTCGTTATTATAAAACAATCATTATTTTCATCATTATTATTATTTTTGTTGTTGTTGTTCAGCCAGACCATCTGCTTTTGTCATGGGAGGATGAGTGTAGGTGGAGTCACAACAGGACAGCGTGTAAAAAGAAAAAAAAGAAAGAAAAAAAGAAGATGAACGAGCAAGAACATAATTATGCTTCCAACTGATCCTTCACTGACATGGTTATTTCGAACCTTTATTCAACGCACGGTCCTGTACAGAACTTTGCTTCTGGGAGATTCGATTCACCGACAACACAAAGCTTTCATCTTATTTTGCCGACAGCGTAACAGAATAAAAAATATATGCTGCCGTTTTTTTGTATTGTCGCCATTTGAACCTCGTGACACCACCGGAATACGCAACGTGAGACCCGTGGTGTTCACAGGGTACAAATGACGACAATCAGCAAAAGCAGGAATACATTACAGAACAGAAAATTAGGATGCTCTGCATCCAAGGGAAAGAATTCCTGATCCGGGTGTATTTTCTCATCTCGTTCTGGTTTAACACCCCCCCCCCCCCCCCCCACCCCCCTCCACTTCTTCCTTCCATGACCTATCGCAGCGAATTTCTCCATTTGAGCGACGAAACACGTCCTTAGAACATACTAAAAAAAAAATATGTATCTCATTTTTTTCTTTCTTCTTACTTTCCCCCCTTTTTTATAGTTCCGCTCTCCACTCATGGCTGCATCTCTCTTGCTCTTTGATATTCATGGCATTGATGAACTCGTGAAACTCGATAAGACTTGCGATAAGTATGGCTACGTGCTTCGGAACTTTACCAAAAAAAAGCTTTGAAACTTCTGACAGGGGTGAATTAATGCTACTTTCCACAGAATACATCCTATATTCAGGAACAGAAACATATGAAAGAAAGTGAGTGAGCGAGCGAGCGAGCAATGAGTGAGAGCAGAAGAAGAAGAAGAAGCTGGTTAACGGCGGGTAAAGATCGTTACTGGCTGATACCACGTTGATAGGCTTACATATTCTCTCTCTCTCTCTCTCTCTCTCTCTCTCTCTCTCTCTCTCACCGGAGGAAGGTGGCAGAATGGTTAAGACGCTCAGCTGCCAACACAGTGAGTCAGTGAGGGTGTGTGTTCGAATCCCGCTCTCTCCCAAGTTTAACAGGACAATCAAACTGAGTGTCTAATCGTTCGGTTGAGACGATAAACCAAGGTCCCGTGAGCAGTACGCACTTGGCGCACTGGAAAGAACCAATGGCAACGAGAGTGCTGTCCTCTGGCAACATTCTGTAGAAGAAATCACTGATAGGTACACAAATATACAAGCATGCACTGAAGGTCTGGTTATTCGTGTTGGGTTATGCTGCTGGTCAGGCATCTATCTGCCTAGCAGATGTGGTGCAGCGTATATGGATTTGTCCGAACGCAGTGACGCCTCCTTGAGATACTGAACATGAAACCGAAACTTCCCTCCCTCCTTCCTTCCCTCCCAGGAACAACTCGATATTCTCCACATTCAATCTGCCATGAGTGGGGGAAGGATAGCGTGTGTGGGGGAGGGGGAGCGGCGGGGGGGAGGGGGAGCGGCGGGGGGGGATGAGGGGGGGGGGGGGCAGCGGTGTGAGGAGTATAGGTTAGTTATATTAGGTTCTATTACTCAGTCTTGCTGGTCACGTCTCCTTCTCCTCTTCCTCCTCCTCTTCCTCCTCCATATTCATGATGATGATTATCGCTGCAGCTACAGGGCAGACACTTCATAGAACCGTAATCTCTCTCACTGTATTGGTTTCCGATCTTCAGGATGGAAAAGGGTCAGCTGGTCGGTGTCGGGGGGGCGGGGGGGGGGGGTGGGAGGAGCGATGGTATAGAGGGGGGGGGGGGCGTGGGAAGGGAGGCGGTGGTTGTGAGGACAGGTTGTGGTGGGGGTGAGGAGTCAAGTTCGATGACATACCATGAATGAACAGGAACCTCAAAGCTAATGCTTCTCTGCGGGAGAACATGGTCTAGAATTCCAAGATGTCGAGGGATGCATAGAGAGAGAGAGAAAGAGAGAGACAGAGAGAGAGGCAGAGAGGAAGACAGAGAGAGACAGATGAAGAGAGAGAGAGAGACAGAGAGAGTGGCAGAGAGGAAGACAGACAGAGAGAGACAGATGAAGAGAGAGAGAAAGAAGGGGAGAGACAAGGGAGGGCGGGGGAGAGACAGAGAAAGGGGGAATTTGAGACGGGAAATAAGAAATGATTTTGGAGATTTTGGAGTTTTGCGTATGTTGAGCCGCAAACTCCATCTAAACAGCTGTTATCCGTGTTCGGAAACTGGCATAATTTATGGTAGCTGTGTTCGTGTTGCCATAACTCACCGAACACAACCATGGATTACCGTGATCTTTACAGTGCGTGATACCCAACAGTGATAATGTGGATTACCGTGATCTTTACAGTGCGTGATACCCAACAGTGATAATGTGGATTACCGTGATCTTTAAAGTGCGTGATACCCAACACTAATAACACGGATTACCAGGATCTTTAAAGTGCGTATTACCTACAGAACATTAATGAAGATTATCGGGATCTTTGCAGTTCGTAGTTTCGAATAATACCATGGATGATGGCACCTTAAACGCGCGTAATTTCCAACACGAACAAGAAAAACGTGGTCTTTACAGTGTTTTAGTACCGTAGGCTGATATGGAACACCAGGATTGTTACAGTGTGTGGTGCCTACCAAACACTAACATGGACTACTGGATCACTACAGTGCATAGCACCAAACACTGACGAGTAGTTTCGGGATACGTGCAGTGCGGTGTTTTAACTCATTCAGTACGGCCAGTCCTCTCTTCTCCTCTACACAGACCCCTCGGATGTCCAGTGGGTGTCTGAATGACCCAACCTTTAGCTTTCGTCGTCAGAATTGTGGTATTCTTTGTCAACATTCACCTCTTCAGTATAAGAGCCTTCCGCTTGCAATATTTTGATGATGGTAATTGGGGTGAAACGCTGTTAACGTCGTCTCTTTCGCCGTTCGTATGGAGTGAGTTAATCTTCCGCAACAGCATACACACGACGCGAAATAAGACAGCGGTATGTCTACGAAAATGTCCTGGGAGAGACTGGGATAAACAAAAACAAAAACAACAAGAACAACATTTTTACAACAAGAAAACATCCTTGCTGAAGATCACCAGCAATTGGCGGGATGGATTCGGAGGAGACGATCTCTCTTATTACCACGCTGGACACAAGACCCAACACGCTATGAATCACCCAATAGGCTATCGCGGCTCCATCGGAAGTGAGTCAAGTTCGATGACATACCATAAATGAACAGGAACCTTAAAGCTAACGCTTCTCTGCGGGAGAACATGGTCTAGAATTCCAAGATGTCGAGGGATGCATAGAGAGAGAAAGAGAAAGAGAGAGACAGAGAGAGAGGCAGAGAGGAAGACAGAGAGAGACAGATGAAGAGAGAGAGAGACAGAGAGAGTGGCAGAGAGGAAGACAGACAGAGACAGATGAAGAGAGAGAGAGAGAGAGAAGGGGAGAGACAAGGGAGGGCGGTTGCGGGGGGTCGGGGGAAAGACAGAGAAAGGGGGAATTTGAGACGGGAAATAAGAAATGATTTTGGAGATTTTGGAGTTTTGCGTATGTTGAGCCGCAAACTCCATCTAAACAGCTGTTATCCGTGTTCGGAAACTGGCATAATTTATGGTAGCTGTGTTCGTGTTTCCATAACTCACCGAACACAACCATGGATTACCGTGATCTTTACAGTGCGTGATACCCAACAGTGATAATGTGGATTACCGTGATCTTTACAGTGCGTGATACCCAACAGTGATGATGTGGATTACCGTGATCTTTACAGTGCGTGATACCCAACAGTGATAATGTGGATTACCGTGATCTTTACAGTGCGTGATACCCAACAGTGATAATGTGGATTACCGTGATCTTTACAGTGCGTGATACCCAACAGTGATAATGTGGATTAGGTGATCTTTACAGTGCGTGATACCCAACAGTGATAATGTGGATTACCGTGATCTTTAAAGTGCGTGATACCCAACAGTGATAATATGGATTACCGTGATCTTTACAGTGCGTGATACCCAACAGTGATGATGTGGATTAGGTGATCTTTACAGTGCGTGATACCCAACAGTGATAATGTGGATTACCGTGATCTTTACAGTGCGTGATACCCAACAGTGATAATGTGGATTACCGTGATCTTTAAAGTGCGTGATACCCAACACTAATAACACGGATTACCAGGATTTTTAAAGTGCGTATTACCTACAGAACATTAATGAAGATTCTCGGGATCTTTGCAGTTCGTAGTTTCGAATAATACCATGGATGATGGTACCTTAAACGCGCGTAATTTCCAACACGAACAAGAAAAACGTGGTCTTTACAGTGTTTTAGTACCGTACGCTGATATGGAACGCCAGGATCGTTACAGTGTGTGGCGCCTACCAAAAACTAACATGGATTACTGGATCACTACAGTGCATAGCACCAAACACTGACGAGTAGTTTCGGGATACGTGCAGTGCGGTGTTTTAATCTTCCGCAATAGCATACAGACGACGCGAATTAAGACAGCGGTATGTCTACGAAAATGTTGTCCTGGGAGAGACTGGGATAAACAAAAACAAAAACAACAAGAACAACATTTTTACAACAAGAAAACATCCTTGCTGAAGATCACCAGCAATTGGCGGGATGGATTCGGAGGCGACGATCTCTCTTATTACCACGCTGGACACAAGACCCAACACGCTATGAATATCCCAACAGGCTATCGCGGATCCATCGGAAGTGAGACATTAAGGGGAGTAACTGAGACGAAACAAACCTCCGAAAGAAAGCAAATCTTGTTTATGTGCGTTCTGTTTTATTTTGGCCTCTTTTTTTTTCTTTTTTCTTTTTTTTTTCTTTTTTTTTTTGTGGGGGGGGTGTGTGGGTGTGTGTTTATTTTAGGGGTAAAGAGCTACACGTCACCTTTTTATTCAAAAAGGAGAATGTCTCGACAAGAAAATGAGGATTCTTTGATCCACGTTTGAAATTCCTGCTCCATCATGGAAAACAACAGTGTCAGCTGTCTAACGACAGGGGTTGATTGGGTACTCAGTTTCAAGACAAAGCCACACACACACACACACACACACACACACACACACACACACACACACACACGCACACACAGTGAGAGAGAGAGAGAAAAACAGAGACAGAAACAGAAACAAACAAATAAAAAGCAGATTCAGGGTTCTTCCCAAACAAATTAACAGCTTGTTGACAGAAAGAACACATCAAAGAGATTACCTTTATAACCCCCGCCACTTCTCTCTCTCTCTCTCTCTCTCTCTCTCTCTCTGTGAGAGAGAGATAATTAATCAAGATATCAAAGACGTTTTTCTTCCCCTTCAGATTGTAAACATGTCAGAAACGCTGTTGCGAACAGATCCATCGATGGTTGAACCTATCAATCTGTTCTCCTAGTTGTAAATCTCTTTGGTATCTACGTATTTTTATACCGGTGTGTGTGTTGAGTGTGTGTCTGTGTGTGTGTGTGCGCGCGCGCGTGCCCTCGCGCGCATGCTCGCGCGAGAGACAATGAGGGAGAGAGAGGAGGATGGAGTGGGGGGGAGGGAGGGATGAAGAGAAACCATTAACTACGATCATAAAACGCAGAAACAACGCGCGCGCGCGCACGCATACACACACACACACACACTAACACACTACAGTTCTTCGAAGCTCTTCGTTTTCCACTACTCATTATAGTCATCCCACCACCTCTTCTCATGTACCTCACGCCTCGTCTCCTATGCGCACATACTTTTTTTTTTTTTTTGTACCCGTCTAATATCACTAAACAGTGAAAAGACGTTAAACTAAACTAAACTAAACACACACAAACACGCGCGCGCGCGCGCGCGCTCCCGGACAAAACGACAGACACACTTGTGGTTGACCAGGCCATCAGGAAACAACGCTCCCCCCGCCCCCCCCCCCCCTCCCCACCACACCGACAAACACCCTCCTCTCTCCCTCGGGACAGATCAGTGATCCCATTGATTGGTGATCAGGAGAAAAAGCAAAAATGCATCGACTGTACATCGACAGCGTCTGTGTTTTTTTGTTTTGTTTTATGGGGTCAGCACGTGCAGCATGTAACTGCACGTAACCCAACCGGCGACAAATGGCTGGTTTCCGTGCTTCAGGTGAGAGCACTCAACACCGGCACCCTTTCACCCACTCACTGCTTTGTTCCCTTTGTAGTCAATGATGGGCGCGACAGCCGAGTGGTTAAAGCGTTGGATTTTCAATCTGAGAGTACTCCGGTTCGAACCTCGGTAACGGCGCCTGCTGGGTAAAAGGGTGGTGATTTTTTCCGATCTCCCAGGTCAGTATTACGTGCATACCTGCGCGTGCAGACCTTCGAGTGTGTACGCACGCAGAAGATCAAATACGCACGTTAAAGATCCTGTGATCCATGTCAGTGTTTGGTGGGTAATGGAAACAAGGACATACGTAGCTTGCATACCCCCCGAAAACGGAGTATAGTTGCATACATGGAGGGTAAATAAACAGAAAGATCACACATTTTACATGTCTGACTGTTTACGTGTGCGTGCCTGAAATCAAATTGAATGACACAGGAAACGAATGATGAGCGCCCAGTGGCAGCCGTCCGTCGGCTATACCCAGGTAGGTAGCCTGTTGTGCAAATGACCTTGTGTTTGTGAAGCACTTCGAGCTTGGTCTCCGACCAAGGATAGGCGCTATCCAGAAGTATCCATATCATTATCCACGAGCCCATGACGGACTTTTGATTGATCATATCATGTAAACACGCGTTTTTTTTTTTTGTTTGTTTGTTTTGTTTGTTTGTTGTTGTTGTTGTTGTTTTTTTTTTGGGGGGGGGGGGGTTGTGGAAGGTGCATGTGTCCGAACCTAAGATTCCGGTACACTACTTTTTCATGTAAGCACGGACCTTTACTGCCAGCTCACATCAGTGACTCCTGTTTAAACAAGCAAGCACGGACATTCCTGGTTCAGGAAAATGAGCAAGAAGTGCGTCTGAATCGCGTTTGTAAGCACGGACGTCTGGTTTATAATTATAAGCACGGACAATCCATTTTTATATACGCGCGCGCGCGCGCGCGCGTGTGTGTGTGTGTGTGTGTGTGTGTGTGTGTGTGTGTGTGTGTGTGTGTGTGTGTGTGTGTGTGTACTACCTACTGCCGAGTAGTGTGCACGCTGTGACACGCGCACACTCAAGGACTGACTGGAAAGAAGCACGTGCGAACAAACCAATAAGCAGGTGAAAAGGTAAATGGCCCAACAGTTTCAGAAAAGAAAACATAATTACAGGGATGAGGGACCTAATTACGCAGCATACCACGTGGGGGCTAACAGACGAAGAGAGAGAGAGGGAGAGGGAGAGAGAGAGAGAAGGGACGGGGAGGCGGGGACAAAGAGACAGACAGAGACGGAGCGAACCAAAGAGAGAGAGAGAAAGAAAGAAAGACAGAGCGTGAGTCATAGACTGAGAGTGACACAGAGTGACAGACAGAGCGAAACAGGAATGGGAGAGAGAGAGCGAGTGAGAGGAAAAGAGAGAGAGCGAGTGAGAGGAAAAGAGAGAGTAAGAGGTGAAGAGAGAGAGTGAGTGAGCGGTAAAGAGAGAGAGAGTGAGTGAGAGGAAAAGAGAGAGGGCGAGACACAGAGATGAAGAAAGACAGCGAGAGAGTGACAGGGACAGAGACAGGGTGAAACAGAGAAAAAGAGACAGAGTAAGACAGAGACAGGGCGAAACAGGGAAAGGCAGAGAGAAAAGTTGACAGTTTGACCTTTTCGTGACATTAACTTCATAGTTCTACTGTCACAGGGGCGTGGGGGTGCAAGTTTTTGTTTGTTTTTTCTTCCCTAGTCAAAAGACATGACTACTGAAATATTCTCCCGACGGATAACCAAGGCTACCCACCAGAGAGAAGAGAGAGACAGAGACAGACAGACCGACAGACTGGCAGAAACAAACCGTGACAGTGTCATGTGAAGGCTGTTCACCCGTTTTTCGTCGGAAGAGACACGCATTGCGAAAGACAGAAAGGGCGGTGGCGTCCTGTTTGTACTGCAAATCAGTGTGCGTAAAACGATACCCAGCTCTGGAACTGACTAACTGAAATGGGGCGGTGGTGGTGGCGGTGGGGGGGGGGGGGGGAAAGAAGAAAAAAAAAAGAAAGAAAAGAAAATCAAAATACAGTGACACTGCATCTTTTCTTTCCACTCTGACCTCTTTTCCCCCCCCTTTCAGTCTTGCTATGATCTATGATATGATACAGTCTCTCATTCCCCTCCCTACCACTGTTATCTATCAATTATATATATATATACACACATAATATATATATATATATGTGTGTGTGTGTGTGTGTGTGTGTGTGTGTGTGTGTGTGTGTGATACATTGAATAAGAAATCCAAGCACAAGTGGCTTCGTTCGTATTGTATAACGAAATGGAAGAATGGCAGCAGCTTGACACAGAGGGGAGGGGAGGGGGAAGAGGGGCCTGGGGCGGAAGGGAAAGAGAAAGAGAGAGAAACTGTGAGAGTGAGAGGCAGACAAAATAAAGAGGGGCGCTATATGTATATATACAAACGGACGGACTGACTGACTGAAAAAAAACTGACATAGGCATTCACACGCGCACACACATACACGCACACGCACGCACATACATGCATGCGCATACAGCACACACACACACACACACACACACACACACACACACACACCAATTATACAGACCATAATCAGTTCAATCATCGGCGCCGTTGTTAATACAACATGAATAAAGAGACCCAGTTGAAATTTAAAAAAATAAATAAATACATCAATAAACGCATTAACAAAAACCCTTTGAAAGAATCTGTCAATCAATATGATCGAAAGCAATAACTAAAGAATATTTTTGCACGACACGCATGTCTAACCACAACAACAATAACACTATAATAAACGTTTTTATACTTTCAATAACGTGCGCGCATCGTCGAATGTACGGACTATCGGGCGGGTAGTTTGCTCCATTAGGACGTCCACATTTTTTTTAAACATCTTTCCGTAAATAAACACAGCAAAAAAGCAACATGAACTCTTCATTAGTTTATACACGCCCAAGGATATTTCTTTTTGTGAATGGTTCTAATAGTTCTGCCAATGAGAGCATCCCGGAGAAAGAGAGAGAGTGTTAGGGGGTGAGGGGGAGAGGAGAAACAGACACACAGAAAGACAGACAGACACAGACAGACGGGCAGTCAGAGAGAGAGAGATAGATGTACATGCTTGTGTAAGGGTTATATATATACACACACACACACACACACACACACACACACACACGCGCGCGCGCTCGCGAACTAAACGACAGACGCGCAATTGTTTGACCAGGCCATCAGAAAAAACAAAAACGTTAACACTCCCCTCCCATCAAAATTTTATGTATATACATATACATACATATACATACATACATATATATATATATATATATATATATATATATATATATATATATATATTTGTGTGTGTGTGTGTGTGTGTGTGTGTGGCGAGGGGTGTAGGTGGGTGGGTGGGTGGGTGTGAGTGTGGGATGTGTGGGAAAATCGCCATCCGACACTCGCTTCCAAGTCGGGTTGCATTATCTACCAGCAGACCACCGATCCAAAATACAAGTAAAAAAAAAAAAAAAAAGAAGAAAAA
>NC_134883.1:9435309-9437809 GCF_041734735.1 Babylonia areolata
CTCCCGGAGTTCCCGTTGTTGTAGCTACCAGCATGTGCGTGCATGCGACAATCCGAACACAGTCGACTGCATAACATGTGATGTTAAATAAAAGGCAGATTTTGCTTCAGGAAAGGATACACCAGTCTTTAGGAAACCAAATGGGGGATACGCTGTGCCTGCGCAAAACGAGAAGAGAAACGACGGGCGCAATAGCCGAGTGGTTAAAGCGTTGGACTGTCAATCTGAGTGTCCCGGGTTCGAATCACGGTGACGGCGCCTGGTGGGTAAATGGTGGAGATTTTTACGATCTCCCAGGTCAACATATGTGCAGACCTGCTAGTGCCTGAAACCCCTTCGTGTGTATATGCAAGCAGAAGATCAAATACGCACGTTAAAGATCCTGTAATCCATGTCAGCGTTCGGTGGGTTATGGAAACAAGAACATACCCAGCATGCACACCCCCGAAAACGGAGTATGGCTGCCTACATGGCGAGGTAAAAACGGTCATACACGTAAAAGCCCATTCGTGTGCATACGAGTGAACGCAGAAGAAGAGAAGAGAAACAAAACCGGAAGAAGAAGAAAAAATAAAAAGAACCCCCCCCCCCCCACACACACACACACACTAAAATGTCAACACATGTTAGACTGCTGCCAAAGTCATTAATTACTTAGTGAATTAATTTTGTCATCGGGTACGCGTATGGGGTGTTCTTAATTAATGGTGTGTTATCGTGCAGACCAGAGATAATTCTGATCACATCACGTCCAATTAATCCAGCCACTTATCTACCTCTTATCTACAGCAGCGCCCGTCTTTCATTTGGCGGAGGGGGCACCTTAATGAATTGACACTTTGCCTCTTTACTTATTCAAGCACTGTGGAACGCAACAAGGGAAGTACACGCACGCACACACAGAAAAGGGGGGGGGGGCGTGCGTGTGTGTGCGTGCATGTATGTGTGCGTGCGTGCACGTATTTATGTGCGTGCATTTGCACGCTTGTGTGAGTATGGTATGCGTGTGGGCGTGCAAAATGTCGCTGAACGTAGCACCTTCTTATCATCATCATTTTATTTCAATCTTCTGCCTTCGTATATAACATTTTTGCTGAAAATATTTGTTATCCTAATTTTTTGTTGTTGATTTGTGTAAGACTGGATTGGACTGGATTGGAATGTGTTGTTGTTGGTTGTGTTTGTTGTTTTGTTTTGTTTTTTTTTGTTTTTGTTTTTGTTTTTTGGTTGTTTTTTGTTTTTTTTGTATTTTGTATTTCTTTTCGGGCTGCTCTCCCCTGGGAGAGCGCGTCGCTATACTACAGCACCACCCATTTTTTTGTATTTTTTTTTCCTGCGTGCAGTTTTATTTTTGTTTTTCATATCGAAGTGGATTATTCTACAGAATTTTGCCAGGAACAACCCTTTTGTTGCCGTGGGTTCTTTTACGTGCGCTAAGTGCATACTGCACAAGGGAACTCGGTTTATCGTCTCATCCGAATGTCTAGTGGAAGGGGAGAAAATACCGGCGGCTGAGCCGTTATTCGAACCAGCGCGCTCAGATTCTCTCGCTTCCTATGCGGACGCGTTACCTCTAGGCCATCACTCCACATTGTATTGTATTGTATTGTATTATACCGTATTTACTTATTTGTTTATTATTATCCCTTTTTATTTATTTATTTCACTTTCAGTCAATGTTTCATCACAGACCTACGGCAGGCTCTTAAACCTTGGCCAGCGGCATTGGGTTTATGCGAAGGTCAGGTATCTGCTCTTTGTGTGTGTGTGTGTGTGTGTGTCTGTGTGTGTGTGTGTGTGTGTGTGTGTGTGTGTGTGTGTAAGCAGTGTACGGTGTAGCTGATATGGATCTGTCCGCACAGTGAAAAATGAAGCCGTTGCGCCCATGTGAGCAAATCAGTTTTCTCGGAGACTGTCCACACAAACTAATGATTCATCTTTCCCACAGTACCCCCCACTTTTATTAACTGGAAACCGACTGGTTGCGGTAACAGGAACATCATTATTATCCAAGTCTGAAGGGCAGAGGGAAACCAGAAAAATTAAACTCGAACTTATGTTTATTCGTGTATGTGTGTGTGTGTGTGTGTGTGTGTGTGTGTGTGTGTGTGTGTGTGTGTGTGTACATGCGTGCGTGCGTGTATGTGTGTGTGTGTGTGTGTGTGTGTGTGTGTGTGTGTGTTCGTTTTGAGGCCAGCACAAACGTTACAAGAACATCACACTGTCTGCTTTGAAAAGAGCATTTCCATGATCAAGATCAAACTTGAGAAAGAAAGAATAAAAAAATAAAAAAATTAAAAAAACAGAAAGAAAGAAAAAAAACATAATGTAAAAATAGTAGGGGGTGGGGGGTGGAATAGCAGAATAAAAAAAAAAATATATATATATATATATATCAGACTCTGGAAACTTCCTTTCAACATTTGGTGATGTTACATTAGCAAGGAGAACATCAAACTGAATTACGCATGTCTGATTCTAAGGATAACTTATAGGACGT
>NC_134883.1:9455309-9480309 GCF_041734735.1 Babylonia areolata
AGCACACTAGCGTGCCAGTAGTGGCAAGAGAGCGAGCGGCAAGGAAACGGACGCGAGTTGGGAAGTAGATTTTATCTTCACCTCGCGGCAAAGTTGCTCTGAAGGCTGCCTAGCATGGACTAATAAACGAAAACTTCGCCACTCTTGCCGCGATGTGGAAAAAAAAAACAGAAGGAGAAACGCATCTTGCCGCGATGTGGAAAAAAAACAGGAGAAACGCACCTTCTCATCGTGTCTCGAGAGAACTTCGCCTAATATAATAATTATAGCTTGTAAGAAACCCACTTCAGCTCTTTCCCATCCGTTTCCCCTGACAGGTGAGGCCGTAGGGCTTCGTAGCCGTCTGTGCGTTTGTGTGGCGTGGCACTAACACGGGATGATGAACATCCCCACTGCTGGACACGACAAAGCTTCCCCACCGTCTCCGTTTTCGGCGTAATGAACAAGGATGTGGACGATAATGATGGTCATAATACCGACAATGACTGACGAACCGTTTACGGACATGGAAAGTGTCCTGCCGCCCACACCTTCTTCCTCTCCATCTCTGGAGTTTTTGGTGTTTTTAGGACATTTTGGGTGGCCTGCAATTTCATCCATCTGATCGACTGTTTTTATCATGCTGTCTGGAACTTATTATTTGGAAGGGGGGGGGGAGGCATTGGGGGAGGGAAGGGACGGAAATAAAAGACTTTCAAGCATGTGATTCTGTGAGATGTTTCGCAAGGGATCATTTGTGCTTGACGGAGTGCTGTTGAATTCAGGAGGGAAGAAAATGCACATCAGTGTCATGGCTTTCGAGACTAAAAGGAAATGTTTTCAATGTGGCGATCTTTCCATGGCAACAAAATTGTTGAAGACCGTCCACGACGCAGAACAACGTCGCTGGTTTACCCCCCCACCCCCCATCCCCCACGCCCCCACACACACACCCTTCTCTCTCTCTCTCTCTCTCTCCCATATCCCCAACCCCTCCCTACCCTTCTCACTCTTTCTCTCATCACAACGTTGTTGCTGTTCAACTCATCGACTTTCTAAGACAGCAAAGGCGTCTCGGTGTTTCAGCAGCTCAATTATCCATTAGCACGGAAACACGATAGCGCTGAGTGATCTCTTTTCCGAAGACTGCCAATATCCGCCGATGTTCCGCCAGTGGAGGTGATCCCCGCCCGACGAAGCCAATATCCCCATCTCACGACCGGAGAGGACAGGGAAGTCAGCTGATGAACATGTAGACCGGGGTCTCCCGTTTTCACAGAACACTACCCACAATACCTGGACCTCCACTCTCTACCCACTCTCACGGACCAGAGAGTGGAGAAGAAGACCTGAGAATGGCTGGCCCGTGCCACACTAAGGACGAAAAGTCAGGGTGCCTAATAGACTCCTGAAATTCAAACTCATATGAACGTAGCAGAGGTCTTGTGTGTTTTGTTGTTGACTTGGAAACAGCGAGGCCAAGTCTTTAATAAGAAAACCCGAGGTGGCCATGTTTGAACAAGGGGAGGCAGATCTGGTTTCATGGCGGAATGGAAGGAGAGTGGAGAAGGGGGGGGGGGGAGGGAGAGAGGGATGGAAATCGTGGTGTGCGTGTGATTTTTTTTTTTTTTTTTTTTTTAGAAATAACAACACAACAAACCTAATTAATTTTGTTGCAAAGATTTGGCTGGTACATCAGATAAAAGGTCGGTGGAGAGGGTTTATTGGACGAGTGGAGAGAGAGAGAGAGAGAGGGGGGGGGGAGAGAAAAGTAGTAGTAGTAGTTTGATAGACAAACATCCACCAGATAAAAGCAGTAGTCAGAGCCAGATGCCCTAACACAGACCATCCTTTCCCCCCCGTACCTCTGTAAACACAGCAGTCTTCTAAGAACCCGGAGAATTAAAGCAGCGCATTGCACGTGCTGCTTCTGAGCACTTCCGAAGCAACCTGCCTCTTTTCGCTCCGCGCGCACCATACATGCACACCACATTCCTTTTTGTACCAGGCAGTCCGAGGATTTTCCGTTTAGTCAGGAACCCACTATACTATCACGGTTGAAAATTTCATCAACTCGGCCTTTGGTCAC
Source organism: Babylonia areolata (assembly GCF_041734735.1). NCBI lineage: Eukaryota > Metazoa > Mollusca > Gastropoda > Neogastropoda > Buccinidae > Babylonia > Babylonia areolata. The sequence goes on from NC_134883.1 coordinate 9,457,378, forward strand.
TGCTGCTGTTGGTAAACGCTGAAAACGTTGCATCTTTGTAAACGAGAGCTGCTCGCAAAGTGCCGTGCTCTCAGGTGGGTGCAACGCGCGTGCCACGCTCCAAAGCTGCCCCCCACCCCCCTCCACCCCTCCCTCTCCCCTCTCTATCTCTATCAAATCACACTAGAACATGATGGAGTGTGTGAAGTGTGTGACATGCTTCTGTGCCCCTGCTCCATCAGTTCGTGTTATCGCATTCATGTGATCTCGTGGGATCCTAATCTAGATAAAGTCAACGAGATCTCTCTCTCTCTCTCTCTCTCTCTCTCTCTCTCTCCATATATATATATATATATATATATATATATATATATATATACAGAGAGGGGGGAGACAGAGAGAGAGAGAGAGAGAGAGAGAGAGAGAGAGAGAGAGAGAGAAACGATGTAGACTTTGGCTTTTTTCCCTTGGAATGATCACCACCTATCTACCGTTTGGTATTCGTTTTATGGTTCATAGAATGGAGGTGGTGAAATAGCTATTTTGAATGGAGGTGGTGGAATAGCTATTTTGAAGTGTCTCAGTTGTTGTTGACTGTCTTTTACCTTACTCTTAGCTCTCTTCCCGTTAGCGTCTTTATGGTACAAGTGATGTTCAAATTTTAACTCTAATCCTAAAACACACCCCAAATATTTTTTTTTACAAGACAACGAATAATCGTTCTGGATGTTAACTGTGTTGCAGGAACAAAAAAAAAATCCGTTCAACAAATGGGGAGTAAAGACAACAAGTCGACCTGTTTTCAACCGAGAGATGCCATCCAAGCTGACCAGCCAACGTTAACAAGTCAAACTCACAACGTGGACATGAAAAATCCCAATTCCAGGACAGACTTTGACCAAGTTCGGTGTGAAAGAATGAGGAAAACACTCGGTACGCAAGAGACGTGCTGAAAATAAACCTGTTTGTGGGTGCGTGTTTCTCAACTTTATGCCTCTTCACAAAGAGTGGCATTCAAAGAGTATTTTACTTACTGCTGAATACAATTCCTAAGAAAATTTACTCAGTATCAATACACCATCTTCACGACATCTCAACCGAGTCAATTCCTTTCTGCGCAAGCGAAGATCGTTTTAAAGAAATCAGTTTCTCGGTCCCAAAACGAAAGACGTTCAGAACCAAACCTTAACACAAACAGAAGCACTTCTGTTGCCGTAGTCACCTACCCCCCACCATAAACGTTAACAGCAATCAGACCACAAAAAAAAAAAAAAAAAAAAAAAACTTCATGTGCTGCCGGATGGTAAGATATCAAAGCCATGAACAATACGAATAAGGGACAACAGTGAGGGAGAAAGAAAGAAAGAAAGGAAGGAAGAGAAGTAAAGAAAAGAAAAGAAATAAAGAAATAGCTGCAAACCACCATTAACCCTTCTGTTGCTCAGGTCGGACATCAGATACCCACAGCTATGAAGTACACGAATAAGGGACAAGAGGGAGAGTGAGAGAGAGAGACATTTTTTTTAAAAGAAAGAAAAGAAAAGAAAAGAATCTAAAAAAACCCAAAAAAAAACCAACCAAAAAACAATTCACTCGCTCCCAAGTCAGACGGTCGTCGATTACCACCAACAACCATGAAGTACGACTACAGCAACAACAACCACTCCGCCCTCATCCCAGCAATGGCAGGGGGCAGGATGGTGGACCTCAATGCCAACACCAACGCCAACACCAACGCATCATCATCGCCACCAGGGACGTCCTGCCAAGGGCTGGACTGCTACCCGGACGGGGTGTTCACCGCCGTGGAAGCCGTCACGGTGGTGCTGGCTCTGGGAGGGTTCCTGGGCAACGGGCTGACGGTGCTGGCCATCCTGACGTCCAGCCTCCGGAGCAACCTCAACAGCATCCTCATCGGCAACCTCAGCTTCGCCTGCGTGCTGTACTGCTGCCTGGTGCTGCCCCTGCAGGCCGCGGCTTACCACCACCGCCAGTGGGTGCTGCCAGACCAGGTGTGTGTCGGGGAGGCCGCCGTCCGCATCTGGCTCATCGGCGTCAACATGTGCCTCCTCTCCGCCATCGCCTTCTACAGGTCTGTGAAGAAAGGGGTTGAGGGTAGGGGGGCAGGGGGGGGAATGGGAGGGGTGTACTGAGTGTGTGCGTGTGGTTTGATTGTTTGGTGACTTTTCTTTGTTTTATTGTTTGTTTTTATGTTGTTGTTTTTTTCGGGGGTTGGGGGGGTGGGGTGGGGGAGTTGCTCAATATTCATGTCTCTCTGTTTCTGCTTGCTTGCCTGCCTGCCTGCCTCTCTGTCTGTCTCTGTCTCTCACTCTCCGGCTTTCACTCTCTCACTCTCTCTATATATATGTCATTGTATGTGTATGTGTGAGACGGAAGGGATGGAGGGCATGTGGACAGGTGTTTGCATGTGCTCGTGTGTCTGCTGTGTCTGCTCTGTGTGTGTGTGTGTGTGTGTGTGTGTGTGTGTGTGTGCGAATTTCAGTATCATCGGTTTAATGAAGAGATCGGTGCGGCCTCAGGTCGGGATCTGGAAACAAAAACCTCAACAACAACAACAAAAGAAGAAGAAAAAGAAAACCTATTTCTTCTGACAGGACGCGCATAAAAATCTTTTCTTTCACCACTCCCCAAAATTTCAAAGCTTCCATAATTCTAACAGGGGAAAGAGAAAAAAAAAAAAGAGAATTGACGAAAAGAGAAGAGAAGACGGGGGATGGAAGAAGGGAGGGAAGAAGATGGAGAATTAGAGAAAGAAGGTGAGGTAAGGATAGAGACGTACACAGACAGAGAAACACACAGACACAGAGTGTGTGTGTGTGGGGGGGGGGCAGTTAGGTAGAGGGAGAGAGAATGGAAAAGAAAAGAAGAAGAAAAAGAAAAAAAAGAAGAAAGTTTGCTGCTATTTCTGAAGAAAAAAAAAAAGCTTTTTAGACCGAATGTTTTTCAGTCTGTTCTGCGATTATCGGGCATACTGATTTACATCCTGCTGTTGCAATTATGATTAACACACACACACACACACACACACACACACACACACAATCGCCCCTTATGGAACCATGCAGTGAAACAGACACAAGAGTGGTACACTCTAATCACCTGAATTAATATCGCACCTATGTCGATATAATGACAGTGGCTAATGTATGCTAGTATATCCTAGTGAACCCTGCGATCTCTTTGTCCCTGTCCATCAGTCGAAAATTCTCTCTCCTTCTCTGTGTGTGTGTGTGTGTGTGTGTGTGTGTGTGTGTGTGTGTGTGTGTGTGTGTGTGTGTGTGTGTCCGTCCGTCCGTCCGTCCGTCCGTCTGTCTGCCCGTCTCTTCATCCTTCTGTGCGAGCGTATGTAAATGTGTCATGTGAGAGTGAGAGGCATATATTTGAGAGAGAGAGAGAGAGAGAGAGAGAGAGAGAGAGAGAGAGAAATGGGTGGGTGTGTGTGTGTTGTTGCTGGTGTCATTGTTGTTGAGCTGTTCCGATTACGTCTCATTTATTCGCAATCACATGTTCTCCCGATGTTCCATAACGCTGTCTCTTCTCCCATCAATTTCTCCTTTAGGATTGTCATCTCACGTTGTCGCTTCGTGCCTTGCCTCCACAGTTTCCTCTTGAGATTTCATCTTGCATCTGCTCCTCTCCTCGACACTAATCTTCCGTTAAGTCCTCTTCTTCTGCCTCTCTCCTCATATTTTTGCTCAACGGTTTCATCATTGTTTTTTTTAATTGTTTTTTTGGGGGGTGGGGGTGGGGGGGGGGGTTCTGCTTACAAAAAATCATTTCACACTTGAGAATTTCAATCCATCAAGCGGCTTTGTTAAATTCCTGTCTTTCAAGTCGACATGTTTTTGTTTAATGGTCTTGGTGCTTGGCGTTTCGCCTCGTTTCGTTACTGTCCTAGTTTGTTGGAATTCTTTTATTTCTTGATCTTTTTTTTCCCCGTTTTTTCGAAGATGATTGAAGAAAAAAATCACTGGACATTTATTCTGTTATCCTAATAAGAATTCATTCATTCTGTAATCTCCCACTTACTCTTTTACCCTCAGTAAATAAAGTTCATTCATTCATTCTGTAATCCCCCACTTACTCTGTTACCTTCAGTAAATAAACATTCATTCTGAAATCTCTCACTTACTGTATTACCCTCAGTAAATAAACATTCATTCATTCATTCATTCATTCTGTAATCTCCCACTTACTCTGTTACCCTCAGTAAATAAAATCCATTCCGTAATCTCCCACTTTGTGAACCCCAGTAAACAAAATTCATTCAGTAATCTCCCACTTACTCTGTTACCCTCAGTAAATAAAATTCATTCTGTAATCTCCCACTTTGTGAACCTCAGTAAACAAAATTCATTCAGTAATCTCCCACTTACTCTGTTAACCCTCAGTAAAAAAAAAAAAATTCATTCTGTAATCTCCCACTTTGTTAACCTCAGTAAACAAAATTCATTAATCTCCCACTTACTCTGTTACCCTCAGTGTTATTATTAGTATTTTTTAATCATTCATTTATTCTGCAATCACCCGTCATCACATGAAAATGAACGGAATGGGGCGTTGTTTGCTGTCGTCGCTTCGTTTCCACGCTACGATGTTTGTGTGTTGTCTTTGTTTCCACACTATCTTTCGTCTATTCAAACCAGGGCAAGGTGGCACGAACAGCGATCTTTGCAGCGTTAGGTTTGTCTTGCGTTAATGATTTGCCTGCCAAAGTCTTCGCTGATTCATTTCATAGAATTTGGGAAATTCTGAGCAAACATGGGTTGAGTTTGTTTCCTCTTCGAGGTTGAGTTAAACTCTCCTCTTCAAGGTTGGGGTTGTTTCCACTTCAAAGATGAGTTTGATTCCTCTTCAAGGCTGAGTGTTTCCTTTGAGTTTGTTTCGTCTTCAAGGTTAGTTCCTCTTCAAGGCTGAGTTTGCTTCCTCTTCAAGGCTGAGTTTGTTTCCTCTTCAGTGTTGACTTTGCCTCCTCTTCAAGGCTGAGTTTGATTCCTCTTCAGTGTTGACTTTGCCTCCTCTTCAAGGCTGGGTCTGATTCCTCTTCAGTGTTGACTTTCCCTCCTCTTCAAGGCTGGGTTTGTTTCCTCTTCAGTGTTGACTTTGCCTCCTCTTCAAGGCTGAGTTTGATTCCTCTTCAGTGTTGACTTTGCCTCCTCTTCAAGGCTGGGTTTGATTCCTCTTCAGTGTTGACTTTGCCTCCTCTTCAAGGCTGGGTTTGATTCCTCTTCAGTGTTGACTTTGCCTCCTCTTCAAGGCTGGGTTTGATTCCTCTTCAGTGTTGACTTTGCCTCCTCTTCAAGGCTGGGTTTGTATCCTCTTCAGTGTTGACTTTGCCTCCTCTTCAAGGCTGGGTTTGTATCCTCTTCAGTGTTGACTTTGCCTCCTCTTCAAGGCTGGGTTTGATTCCTCTTCAGTGTTGACTTTGCCTCCTCTTCAAGGCTGAGTTTGATTCCTCTTCAGTGTTGACTTTGCCTCCTCTTCAAGGCTGGGTTTGATTCCTCTTCAGTGTTGACTTTGCCTCCTCTTCAAGGCTGGGTTTGTTTCCTCTTCAAGTTGATTTTGTTTCCTCTTCAAGTTGATTTTGTTTCCTCTTCAAGATTCAGCGTCAAGATTCAAAGTTAAGCCTGACTTCTCTTTGTTTCCTTCATCTTAAAGGTTAAGTCTGTCTTCTCTTGCAGGTTCAAGGCGGAGTTTATCTTTCACTCAAGGTTCATTTCCGTTCCCTTGAAGTTGGTTCAGTTCCCTGGTATCGCCTCCAGTTACACTCACGTCTGGAATGCCATCCTGATTCCCTTTTGACCACTGTCTCCCGTACACGCAGTCATGGCCCTATGTCTCCGCTTTCTGACATTGTTCAGCCCATCAGTTATCACTGGCCCCTTTCCCGCCTCTTCATTTCCGACCTCTCGTTTCTAACCTCGTGTTTCCACGCCTCTCCCTTTCCTGTCTCGTTTCCGCGCCTCTCCCTTTCCTGTCTCGTTTCCGCGCCTCTCCCTTCCCTGTCTCGTTTCCGCGCCTCTCCCCTTCCCTGTCTCCTTCCCTGTCTCGTTTCCGCGCCTCTCCCTTTCCTCTCCCTTCCCTGTCTCATTTCCGCGCCTCTTCCCTTCCCTCTCCCTTCCCTGTCTCATTTCCGCGCCTCTCCCTTTCCTCTCCCTTCCCTGTCTCATTTCCGCGCTTCTCCTTTTCCTCTCCCTCTCCTGTCTCATTTCCGCGCCTCTCCCTTTCCTCTCCCTTCCCTGTCTCATTTCCGCGCCTCTCCCTTTCCTGTCTCATTTCCGCGCCTCTCCCTTTCCTGTCTCATTTCCGCGCTTCTCCCTTTGCTCTCCCTTTCCTGTCTCATTTCCGCGCCTCTCCCTTCCTGTAAAGCGATTGGTTGATTGATTGATTGATTATTGATATCTGCGCCTCTCCCTTTCCTGTCTGATTTCTAATCACTCACGTTCCCGTCTCACTTTCCGGTCTCATTTCCCATCTCTCACTTACTTTCCTGGATCATTTTCCCCGTACCCCACTTTCATGCCTTATTTCTTCACATTTCACTTTCCTGTCTCATTCTTCACCTCTCACATTCCTATCTCATTTCCTACCTCTCAGTAGTTTCCAAGTCTCCCACATCTTTTTTTTTTTTTTTTTTTTTTCTTGTTTGCCACTGAACTCACCATGTGTGTGTGTGTGTGTGTGTGTGTGTGTGTGTGTGTGTGTGTGTGTGTGTGTGTGTGTGTGTTCTCTTCTCTCTTTCTTTCTCTCACACATCCACCACCCCCCCGCACCCCACCCTTTCCCCAACCACCCCTGCTCCTCACTCACTCACCCCCCCCAACCCCCAACCCAACACACCCTCAAACCAACACATACACCCCCACCCACACACCCTACACAGGTTCCTGCACGTGGTCTACCCGCAGTCCTACCCGCAGTGGTCGCAGAGCAAGATCTTCTTCCCCATCATCCTCTTCTGCTGGACCTTCGCCCTGCTCTTCTCGCTGGCGCCCATGCTGGTGGGCTGGGGCTCCTACGGCTTCGAGTCGCTCATCCTGCAGTGCACCTTCACCTCGGCCCACCCGGACAAGTCGCACAAGATCACCTGCGTCACCATCGGCTTCGTCATCCCCTGCGTCTTCATCTCCGTCTGCTACGCCCGCATCGGCTGCGTGGTGTACAGGTGAGGTGGGGGAGGGAAGTGGAGGGGAAGGGAAGGTGCGGGAGGGGAAAGGAGAGGAAGGGAAGGGAAGGGAGGAAGGGAAGGAAGGGAGGGAAGGAAGGGAAGGGAGGAAGGTTCTTTTTGTTGTTATTTGTTTTTGGTGGGGTTTTTTGTTTGTTTTGGTTTTGGTTTGTTTTTTGGGGGGTTGTAGGTGGTTGGTATGCATGTGGGGTGAGGTTGTAGGGGATTTGGGGCGGGACAGACGGAGGAGGGGAAGGGGCAGGGTGTGTGGGGTGGGGAGGACGGGTGGTGGCTGGGGGCGGTTCGCTGAGAGAGAGAGAGAGAGAGAGAGAGAGAGAGAGAGAGAATGCGCGCGCGCGCGTGTGCGTGTGTGTGTGTGTGTGTTTCGCATACCCGTATATATATGTTTTGAATGTATGTGCCTCTATGTGTGAGAGTGTGTGAGCGTGTGCGCGTGAATTCCACGAACGCTTTCCAGTTTTTGACTGATGGAGAGAGAGACAGACAGACAGAGGGAAAAGGATAGAAAGTGAGAGTGAGATAAAGCCCAATACATAGACACGACCCGAGACACCGAAAGCTTATCTGATCAATCGCGAAACAAGTCCACTCCCCCCACCCCCACCCCCCCAAAAAAAAAGAAGAAGAAAAAATAATGAAAGAAAGAAAGAAAAAAAAAGCCAACTTCAAGGGTGTCTCCTCATCAGACGCAAGACACAACCAACGCAATAAACGCACCATCCGGCTTCATCAGCCTACACGCCATTGAACCATCATCTCTCAGGCTGTCTCACCATTACCTCCAGCGGCTCAGCCTCTCGGAATTTGTCCGTCTAGACCGTGCATTAATGGTAGACAATGTCCTGACGATATACACGGGGTTTTTTTTTAATGATTTCTACCCCTAGATACTCAGTTTAAAAAATCTTTGCTCCGAAAACAAGAAGATTCCACGTGTACACAAAAAAAGAAGAGCAACAACTAGCTGACAGCTCGATATATCGTGCCCTGGATACTTTGATCAACCAGATCCACTGATGTTGTGTGACTGAAATATTCACAGTGTAATTTACTCTCCTGATTACACCTGAAGAAGCAAGCACTGTCCCCAAAGACATTTCTTTCCACTGTGCTCTGGCTCTTTCTTTCTTCGTAAGGTTACGCTGCTGGTCAGTCATCTGCTTTAGAAGATGTGGTGTAGAATATATGGATTTGTCCGAACACAGTGACCCTCCATGAGAAAGTGAACTGAACTCTTTCTTCCTGTCCCCGATCCCTGAACAACTGCTATCCGTGTAAATTGTCATTTGCATGGTGGGGTGTGGAGGGGGAGGGAGCTGCGCTGCTGTCATAACAGTAGCTCATCTAAACTTCATCAAACGTAGTAAGCGTGGAGGGGGAAGACACTGGCACGTCCCTGTCCTTGTTTCCCGGTTTATTTCAACATGACTGTCACATACAGATTCCAAAAGCGGGAACGGGGGTAGGGGTAGGGGGTAATGAATTCATATTAGATAGAACATGGACAAAATGATATCTATTTATTGTCATAACAGATACGAAATGATATCATCTATCCACTGTCATGACAGATACGAAATGATATCATCTATCCATTGTCATAACAGATACGAAATGATATCATCTATCCATTGTCATAACAGATACGAAATGATATCATCTATCCATTGTCATAACAGATACGAAATGATATCATCTATCCATTGTCATGACAGATACGAAATGATATCATCTATCCATTGTCATAACAGATACGAAATGATATCATCTATCCATTGTCATGACAGATACGAAATGGTATCATGTATCCATTGTCATGACAGATACAACTTCAGCCTGACTTGTGTCGTGTCCCTGCGCTGCAGATCATAATTACGTGTTTACTTAGATTTTATGCCATCTTTTGGTTGACGAACACACACACACACACACACACACTAAAAGCTATTGGAATATGGCAATAAAACTCAAAGCCATACAAGAAAACGGAAAACAAGAGCAGTGGTCACCTCACAATGAAGTGAAATACCAGAAATACAAGGACATCTGAATTGGAAAAAATGCGAAGAAAATGAAAAATATTGTGCTGCCAAGGGACAGGGCAGAAGATGAACTGTCAATTATAAAAGAATCATCATTCTTGATTTCCACGAATAAAAAACACTCTATAAATGTCCCAGCATGTAAGAGAGATATGTAGACAAGGCGACAGAGGGACAGATGAGCTATAAAGACTCTCAACAAACTTTTAAAAATGATCAATAACGAAACGCACACGAGCGAACAAAATCCCCAGACAACAAGAATGGGAATTCGACGTGTCTCCGTCCTTGGACAAAACAGTAACCGTGCCATAAAACATACCACGTGGGCTCATCAAACCCCCGTGCAAAGCCGTCATCTCTTCTCCGGCTAACATTACTACCTACTGTAGCTCTGACTCGCAGTATTTAGTCGCCAAGACTGTACAATGATTGAAGACAATGTCTAGACGAGGTATATATGTACGCGGTTCTTACGACTTTCACCCCCTGAACCCTTTAATCTACCAAACCCACTTTCGCCTCACCGAAATCCTCGCTGTGGTAACTGTTCCTTCTTGAATGCATCTCAAGAGCGAGCATTCTGCACAAAAACCTTTTTTTCTCTCTCTCTCTTTCTCTCTCTCACCTCCTCATCTGCACACCCTCCCTTCTCCCTCCCGCATCCCTAAGCAATCATCATATATTTCTATTCTTGTTTGTACTTTGGAAAGAACTGTAAAGCAGGTAGAAGGGTCGATCTTTTGTATTCTGGGAAGAACTGTAAAGCAGGTAAAAGGGTCATCTTTGGGGGATACACATGGAAAGTAACTGTGACTGAATTCAAACGTTCTTCATCTTCATCCTTATTTCTCATTTTATTCAAATATGACTTTAGAAGAGTCATAATTCAGGCTTTTTGAAAAGAAGCGTTCAAAATTTTGTGTTAATGTTCATGTACATTAGGGAGAGAGAGAGAAAGAGCGGGGAAAGGAAGAGAGTCAGAGACAGGCAATACTGGCATGGTTTGACTCACCAGAAACGGAACTGATCAATAGGGAAACGCACACAAACGACCGGAAAAAAAAACCCCGAAAAGACAAGACTGGAATTCGACCGCACCTCCCTTCATTACATGACAGACACCCCCTCCCCCCTTCTCCTCGTGCAACGAGGGCAGGTCCCGATGCCATCAGCCCACACGCTATCAAATCAAGCCATCATCTCTTCCTAGCCACCCAGCCGTTATGTCCAGTACATCAGCCTCCTACCGTTTGACTGGCTGCACCGTGCAATAACTGCTGACACTGTCTAGACGAGAGGTAGACACTAGATCCATCAGATCCGCTTGAACCTCACATCTGAAATCTCCGCTGTCGTGTCCTGATTACGCCTGAACAACGGATACGTACTCTGCTCTGTGACTTTTTCTTTTACCTGCTCTCCCATTTCTGCTTTCTTCCTCTTCCTGTAAAGAAACTGTAACTAATTTAAAATATCAGTAAAGCTGATAAACGTAGAGAGGGTGTGTGTGTGTGTGTGTGTGTGTGTGTTGGAGGGGGAGGAGGGGCATGCTTTGTCCTTTTTTCCCGTTTCATGTAACATGATCGCCATAACACACAGGTTCCGAAAACAGAATTTAAAAAATATCCTTCATTACAAACAATATACGTAGTCGTATCACAATCATCAGCATCATCAATATTATTATCATTAGTGTGGTGGTGGTGGTGGTGGTGGTCTTATCATTACCATTACTGTTGAACCCAAACCCATGCAGGTCACGCAAGCGGGCTCTGCGCGGCAGCGTGTACAGCAAGAAGAAGGGGCAGCGCGGCTCGCTGCGCCTGACGGCCATGATGCTGCTCATCTTCCTGGGCTTCTTCGTGGGCACCACGCCCTACTTCATCGTCAACGTGGCCGACCCGCGCCAGACCCGCCCCCTGGCCCACATCTGGTGCCCCTGCGCCGCCTGGCTCCTCTACTGCCTCAACCCCGTCATCTACACTCTCATGGACAGCAACTTCCTGCAGGCCTACAAGCAGCTCGTCTGCTGCCTCTTCTGCAGGGGCGGTTCCACCGTCGGCGGGGCGGCCAGTGGCGGCGTCTCCGTGCCCGGTAGCCTGCGCGGCGGCAAGCAGCAGGCCTCGCAGAGGTCGTGATGCGATGATGGGGGTGGGAAGGGAAGGGGGTGTTTCGAGGGTGGGGGGTCATCAGTTGTGGTGTCGTGTGTAATGGACCAGTCCACATGTCCTTGAAACTAGAACTGAAACTGAACGGGGGAGTGTGGGTGGCGGGGGTGGAGATGGTGACTGGTGGTGGTGGTGGTGGTGGTGGATGCGTGTTGCTGAGTCAGCTGCTTTCGATGACAGTGGTTTTCCTCGATGACAGGGAACAACAACAACAACAACAAAACACACAAAAAAGGTGGACGTGTGGGGTCGGCAGAACAGCTGACATGCTCGTCTGTCCATGAGTTTACGCTGATCTGATTGATTATATCTGCGAGGTCTGAAATCCTCAACATGTCTTCGGCGATGTCTGAGAGCAGCGCTGACCAAAATGGTGACCGTCTGTTGTTGGTTGGTTTTGGGGTGTGTTTTTTTACACGTGAACTAAAAAGTTCTGACCTTGTCCATGCGGTCACTACACAACTACCGGACAATTTCACGCGGTGTCTATACGATAGCAGAACACAGAGAGCATATCAGATAATACAACTATCAGATTATTCAAGGAACAGCGAACGAGAATCACCCCCACCAAAGGAGCACACAAAATAAATAAATGAATAAACAAATAAATAAAGCGAGCTTCTGCTGCCTATGGCCGTACTACTTTTCTAACACGGGAGAATGCAGACTCTCCCCATCGATGCCATCACGAGACCGCTGACAAATGAGGTTCTTTCACCACTGAAGTTGTAACCTCTCTGAATCTGTATCAGTCAAAGCCACACACACACACACAAAAGAGATATGACTCCTTGAGTCTACAGTACAGGGCCCACATACGAAAATGGCAGAAAAGAAGAGGAAAAAACATATACCGCCCAAGTTTCTGTTTCAATCTGAACAGAACAAACTCTGCCTGCAATGCCATGACACGTGGACATGTGAGAAAAACTCCGGCCGAATCGGGTCCCAGAAAAAGCATATCCTTTGACCTTTCTTTGTTTTTTAAATGATTGTTAGGATTTCTCTTTTGAGAATAGATGTTCGAAACCAACATCAAAGCAGTGTTACTGTTGTAAATGATTTTTTCATGTTCATGAAAGTATACAGCACTGCTTCAGTTGACGCTACTACTATCGGCCCATTGACAGATAAGTCGTCTTCATCGATGTACATATTATATGGATTGTTTCCGCGTGATACTAAGCAACACTCCGTAAAAGAGCATTGCTCGCCATGTTGTCTACGTTTAATTTTTATCCCGTGGCTGAATTCTGAGTTTTGTCCTTGAACTAAGTATTCATGTGGAAGGAAAGCGCCTTGATATACGTCCACGGCCACAAGAAGAAAAAAAAAAGAAAAGAAACAAAGAAAAAGACGTGGGTGTAGACAAGAACATGTCTATACAATCGTACTTACGAGACGTGTTCACATAACTCAGTCACGACTCAATTGTTTCAATTCACCAAAGGAAAGACTGTGGCGTGAATCGATCAAGGCACAGCTACACAACACTATCCATCCTCAATAAAAAACATGTCCAAATCGCTCAATCACACTCCCCCGCCCCCCTCCGTTTTAGAGTTGAACCATATTCCTTTGTTCTGAAAACACAGACGGAACATGGACGCACATAATTGTTCCTTGGTGTAACTCCTACCATCAAACACGGAGAACGACCCAGCCATATTTCCATGTGATGTTGACTACATAGTGAATTGGTAGTTCCAGGCCAGGCCATGAAACACGTTGTGTATAGTTGTTCACACGATTGTTCTCTCCGGTTAGAACGCTGGAATGCTGCTATTCGAACTTTGAAACAGTTTATCCGTTGCTGTCAACAACCTAGGAACCATTCTTGCTTTCGGTCACTTTTTGACTCACTTGTGTAAACAAAGTGAGTCTATGTTTTAACCCGGTGTTCGGCTGTCTGCGTGTGTGTGTGTGTGTGTGTGTGTGTGTGTGTGTGGTAAACTTTAATATTGACATTTTCTCTGCAAATACTTTGTCAGTTGACACCAAATTAGGCATAAAAATAGGAAAAATTCAGTTCTTTCCAGTCATCTTGTTTAAAACAATATTGCACCTCTGGGATGGGCACAAAAAAAAAGAAAAGAAAAAAAAGAAGCCTAATTATATGCAAACTGCATTTACTGTTATATTTAAAATTTTTGTATTCTCTAAACTTGGCACTTTGATCTGATATTCTGACCATATTCTGACCCAACAACAAGAGCAGTCATTATTATCATTTTTTGTTCAAACAGGGACTTCTTTTGCTCAGCATGGAAGTTTTATTTATTTTGCAAACGTTTTGGTGCAGATAGTAAAAAAGGGAAATTACTCTGTAATTAATGCTAGGGGACTTAATTCAAACTGATCTTTCTCATCTTAAACATTACATTTTGAAATTATACTCAATACATTAAAAAAACTTCGATTTTTTTAAAAATGTATCACAAGTGAGTCTTGAAGGCCTTGCCTCTCTTGTTTTTTCATTCGTTCAGTCTCTCTTGCATTCATTCCTGTATGCATCCATTCAGTTATTTGTTCGTTCATTTCTTCGCTCGATGTTTAGTTCGTTCGTTCATTCATTCATTCATATCCAAGATCTTTTCATGACTATGATGCGATAGTAATATGCGGATTGTAATTTCAGGTAAGTGCAAAATCTCTACAGAACTGGCTGACTATTGATTACTTGAGTGAGTGAGTTAGTGATAGACTAAATGCATTTTTTAAAAGTTTTATTGATTAATTAATTGATTGACCGAATGATGAATTAGTCGAATGAATGCATGATGGACGGTTTGCCTTAATTTACTCTCGGGAGAAACATTCGGATTCACGTTTGCTTATAGCCAGGCCGACTGCGAAGGCCATCAGTGGTACGTTCAGATGTGATACAATTGTCTCAAATCATCACCATCGTCATCATCATCATCATCGTTATCATCATCGTCATCGCCCATTTCAAGGCTGTCGTGAGTAAAATTATCTAAACCGGTCCGATCAAGAATGAAGGCCTTTCACTTGATCAAATCATGATCGAAGTTGTTCTTCACTGTGTGATCGCACAGAGACATCTGTTTCAGTACTAGTTCCTAGTTCGCTTACTTGCCTGTATGTCTTGAATAAATACATGAATGAATAATGTCACTATCATGGTATCGCAGTGTGTTTTAATTGATTAAGTATTCTACTATTATGTCACAGCATAATCCTGTGGACATATAGAAACAAGTTTGTTTTTGTTTTGTGAAACAGGTCAGCGGGGTGGTAAAAACGGTCAGGAAGAAACGAGTTGACAACTTTTCTCCGACTAAGAACTGTGAAGTGGTTCAATGTGATAATGACTGATTTTTAGTTAGGGTGGGGTTTTTTTTTGGTTTTGTTTTTGTTTTTTTGGTGTTTTTTGTTGTTTGTTTGTTTGTTTTTTTGGGGGGAGGGTGTGTGTGGGTGGGGGGGGGGGCGGGGGGTTGGTTTTTGTGTTGTTTTTTGGGGTTTTTTTTTTTTCCTTCTTTTTCTTGGTTGTTGTTGTTGGGTTTGTTTGTTGTTTTTTTGGGGGGATGTGTGTGTGTGTGGGGGGGGGGGGGGTTGGGGGGGAGGGGGTGTAAGCCCACGATTTCACGCTATCACTTTGAAAGAAATCGTGGGGGGCGCGTCGTTCCCCTCCCATGTATCCTCTCAACTGCGAAAAATCGTGGAAAGTCCCCTTTATTTTCATCCAAAATATTTCCTTTGTCATCGGAGTTGGTTTCTGGTCTTTTCCCAAAGCAAATCTAAGAGAAAAATGAGAGAGAGAAAAAGAAACGAGAAAGGGGGGAAACAACAACGACGATCATGATAATGACAGTGGTGTTAGCGAAGACGTCAACAGTAGACGATGAAGGTGATGGTACAGTACTGGTTTTTAAAAAAACGTGTGAATGTATGTGTATGTCAGTGATTGAGTGAGTGAGTGAGTGAGTGAGTGAATGTGTGTGTGTATGTGTGTGTGTGTGTGTGTGTGTGTGTGTGTGTGTGTGTGTGTGTGTGTGTTCGTTCGTTCTTTTGCTTAACGTCTATCCACATTTGTGATTTTAGACGAAAATCCATCATCTCCTCCAACCCATCCATGCCTTGAATCATCACTACTTTCCCTGTTCCTCCCTCCTCAATAAGCATAAAAATGAATATAAACGAAATATAACAAACTAACGACTCAACCAGTAGAATTACAAGAAAGAGAGCCAATTGGGCTCCAAATTAAACTTTGTGCGCGCGCGCGCGTTTGTGTGTGTGTGTGTGTGTGTGTGTGTGTGTGTGTGTGTGTGTGTGTGTGTTTCTTTATGTGTATTTACTTGGCTGGTTGATTTTGGTCTTATTTCATTCTGTTTTAAAAATATTTTCAAGTCTTAAGTGTCTTCTATGAAACTGAGAATCTATTTTCAGTGTAATCTTGCATGCGAAAGGATGCTGACACAAACAGACGAACCAATGAGCAAGTATAAAATGAAAAACATTCTAAATAAATGTGACAGAAAAGGTTGCATCACAACAAACATCAAAATTACTTGGCCCAGTTTTCACGCGCCCTACGTGAGGGTAAATCATTGTGAAGCACCTTTTTTGCTGTCACATTTATGTAGAAAGTTGAATCATTTTGATGTCATTCCTAACACCCAGGAAAGATTCGGTTGAAGTCATTCTATTCTATTCTATTACTATTCTATTCTATTCTACACACTGCCTCAATTTCGTTATTTGCTATTGATTTCCGAATTTGAATTTGAGGTCGATGGCATTGCGGTGACCCATCTTATCTTAAATACAATAAACAGTTCTGTTTCAGTGTCATTGCTGTTCATGTCTTCACTAACGCAACTGTCATTATCATCTTTGTCGCCCTCCTTTTTCTCTCTTTCATTTTTCTCTAAGATTTGCATTGGGAAAAGACAAGAAAACCAACTCCGATGATATCGGAAATATTTTTGATAAGAATAAAGGGCGCCCCGCACGATTTCTCGCAATTCAGAGAAAAAGTGGGAGGGGAGCGACCACGATTTCTCGCAATCCCACGATTTCTCTCAAAAGGGGCTATTCAAAAGCGCTTGTAACTTTTTCATCGAATGATAAGAGTTGAATACTATAAATGTGATATAAAACGTGACTGAAATTTGTTTCGTTCTATTCATGGCAAATCATACAACGCTTAGTGGTTGTTGGCCATAACATTCCCCCCCTCCCCTTCTTCTCCAATGGAACCCGTTCTTGCTGTTCTCGTGTGATGTTTTCAGGATGTCTGCCTTGTAAAAGTCGGACGATACGGTCGTTGTTCGTAAGTGTATGATCCATCCTTCAAATGTTACACACGCGTGCACGCGCGCAAACACACACACACAAACGCGCGCGTGTATACATAATGCAAACACATACACACACACACACACACACACACACACACACACACACACACACACACACGTGCGAAACGCACACGCAATAGTTTACAGTCTTACAGACACCCAGACCCAACCCTCAACTGACAAGCGTACATACCCATGCCCAACACACCACATACACACACATATTATCAATATATTCACACACATACACACACACACACTCACACGCACACACACGCGTGCACCCACGTTCACACATACATACACACACACACACACACACACACACACATTCCGTAGACCCCACAAACGTTTCAAAGAGAAGCCAGGTGCATCAGGTAAGTCTCTCATCTTTACCCTGCTATAAAAAGAAAACAACACCACCACCAACAAACCCAAACGAGTCGTGATGTCCATCCATACCCGTGCTTCTATCGGTGGTGGAGGACCAATGATCTGCTGTATTGGATGTACATTGATGTTTGTTATTGTTCATCAAATGAAATCGTTGCTGTTTGTGATCAATATCGTTATAGTTCAGGATTCCCCAGGACCGGCCAATGACCTGAGTAAATCTCTCTCTCTCTCTCTCTCTCTCTCTCTCTATTTCTTTCACCCTCTCTCTCTCACCGCCCCCCTCCTCCCTCTGACAGTATCCTATCCTTCCTATCCGGCCCCCCACACCCCCTTTTTCTCTCTGACCATCACTCCACCCCAATCCCTCTCTCTGCCCTCCCCCCTCCATCACTCTGCCCCTCCCTCTCTCTCTCTCTCTCTGCCTCTCCCTTCTTCCCCCCTCTCTCTCTATATCTCCCTCCTCTCTCTCTCTCTCTGTGCCCCCCTCTTCCCTCCACCCCTCTCTCCACCCCTCTCTCTCTCTCTTTCTGTCCCTCCCTCCTTCCCTCCCTCCTGCTCCTCCCCCTCTCTGTTCCCACACCTTCGATCTCTCTCTCTCTCTCTCGCTCTCTGCCCCTCCCTCGTTCCCCTTCTCCCTTCCGTCCCCCCGTCCCCTTTCTCTCCCTCTCTCTCTGCTCCTCCCCTTCCCACTCTCTCCCTACCCCTCCCTCCTTCCCCCCCCTCTCTCTGTCTCTCTGTCCCTCCCTCCTTCACTTCTCTCCCTGTCCCTCTCTTTCTCTCTTTCCCTCCTCTTCCCCTCCTCTCTCTCTCTACCCCTCCCTCCTCCCCCCTCTATCTGCCCTCCCTTCATCCCTCCCCCCCCCTCTCTCTCTCTGCCATTCCTCCTTCCCTCCCCCCCCTCTCTCTCTCTGCCCCTCTCCCTACCTCCCACCCACGGAACGTTGGAACGCGACAAATGAATATACTGTTGGGTACATGGGAATGATCTGCTCCCTCCAAAGCCAAAAAGTAATAAAGACATCTACAATAATGGACTGCGTGACTTTCTTGTGTCTCTCTTCGCGATACGACAACGGTGATTGGTTTTTTCCCCCCCATCCTAACACTTACAATATTTAATGACACTAATCATTATTAAACATTATAGCAGTTGCCAACTAAATCTGCTACAAACACATTACAGTAGTTAATACTAAAATCTGTTTCAACCACACTTTGTAGCAAAAATCAAAACTATGCTACAACCATACTAAAATCAAACTATGTAACTATCATACTACATGGCTGTTGCAACCAAACTACAGTTATTACAATCAAACTCCATTACAACCACACTACATTAGTTCAAATCCAGATCTGTTACAACCACACTAAAACAGTTAAAATCAAAAATTTGTTACACACACCATAGTACAAAAAATAATAAAAACTGTTAAAATAACACGACAGTAGATGAAAGTTAAAAAAACCTTTTACAACCACAGTAAAGTAGTTAAAATCTTAATGTATTACAACCATACTGTAACAGCTTGTTGTTATTGCCGCTGTTGTTGTTTTTCAGGAACCAAACCAAAAAAAAAAAAAAAAAAACCTTCCAAAGAACACGTGCACGAGACTAATCGTGGAGGGAGAGAAACCACAAGCCATACCGCTAGAAATCGGACCAATTAAATTCTCTGACACATCGGATTTCTGTCCGCTCTCAAACCATAATAGGAACGAGGAGAGGGAGGGTACGTGTGATAAGAGGGGGTGGGGGAGGGGCAGAGAACATCAGACCCTCTGGTAATCGTGGGGGTGACTTACTGACTGAGTGACTCGCTGCCTCTCTGTCTTGTTTCGCTTGTTGGTTGAAGTGTGTGTGTGTGTGTGTGTGTGTGTGTGTGTGAGTGAGAGAGAGAGAGAGAGAGAGAGAGAGAGAGAGTGCGTATATATATATTTATATATATAATTATGTGTGTGTGTGTGTGTGTGTGTGTGTGTGTGTGTGTGTGTGTGTGTGTGTGTCCGCATGTATATTTCTTTCTGTCTCGGTTTTTCGGTTTCTGTCTCTTTCAGTCACTCACACAGACACACAAGGAGAAAGAAAGGGAGAGAGAGAGAGAGAGAGAGAGAGAGACGAGAGACGTACAGTGAAATGCCAATAAGAGTATCATTCTCATCATTATAAAAGATTACACTTTTTCACAGAGCAAACGACCACACACACACACACACACACACACACACACACCAACAAGCGAAACAAGACAGAGAGGCAGCGAGTCACCCGGTCAGTAAGTATATATATATATACAGAGAGACAGACAGACACACAGACAGACAGCGACAAACACGCAGGCAACCGAAACAAAAGACTTTTACAAAGACTCACGCCGTGTGCAAATACACATTTTGGAAAAAAAAAGAAAAGAAAAAGTCCACTGACCAGAGGGGATGACGAAGACGGGTCCACAAGAACAAGAGATTCGGTCTGACATCGCCTGTCAGGACTGTGCTGAACTTCCTCACCTTCCTGGGGCCGTATTCAAGACAAAAATCATTTCGCCTGAAGGCAAGGTACCTTTGACATGGCAGGGACCCCCGGTTACAGTTTACCTTGAAAGTTATCTTCGTATTCAAGACACACCAAGTGCACTCAGGCAGCAAACCAATCGACTATAATTAGAAATCCCGGGAGTTCCCTTCTGCGCATGCTCTTTTACTTTGCACCGCATCACAGTGTGACAATTTAACTGGAAAAAAAAAGAAAAAGAAAAAAAAGCTTCAGTGGCAAAGCACTGTTGAGAGGCAGCAACTTGTCAAATGTGGGGGCCACTTTCGCATTCTGACACATTGTCCTCAATGCTTTTCTGCTAACTGCACAAATAAAATGCAATAACGGAGTTCGGATTCAATTATTTCTCAGGAATGAACTAATTTCGACGATCTGCAAATGGCGGGCGTTCTATCATTTATCGTCTGCAAGTGCTCTCCCTTCACAGCTACATACGTGATTCATATGGAATATAATTACGTCTGCCAGTCTCAATATGTCAAATTTGACTGCCAAGCGAACAAAGAATATCAAACCATCAGGGGCTGTATTCAAGACACGGTCTCTCCGCGAAACGCCTGTTTTCCCTGAACAAAATCAACGCAACAAAAGGATTCGCCATATTTACCTCTGCTTCGTGGGCTGTCACCCTTGGCAGATAGTAAGGGTAAATTGCCTTCGGGTTTGTCGACCTGCAGGTACGCTCTTGTGTTCGTGATACCGGCTATTGCTCACCCTCGGGCAGTTTGCCTTGCCTCAGGCAGATTATCCGCATGTACGATGATCTCTTGAATACGGCCCCTGACGTGCGCAATAACCGAGGGTTCGAATCTCGGTAACGGCGCCTGGTGGGTAAAAGGGTGGAGACTTTTTCATTTCTCCAAGGTCAACAGATGTGCAGACCTGCTAGTGCCTGAACCCTTTTCATGCGTACGTGTATACGCACGCAGAAGATCAAACACACACGTTAAAGATCCTGTAATCCATGGTGCGTCATGGAAACAAGAACATACCCAGCAATCACACCCCAGAAAACGGAGTATGGCTGTCTACATTGCAGGGTAAATACACAGAAACGGTCATACACGTAAAATGTCTCATGTCTGTATAAGTGCGTATGTGTGCGCGACTGAAACCTGATCGAATGACACAGGAAACGAATGATGAGCGCCCAATGGCAGCTGTCACGGCAGCCTGCTGTGCAAACGACTTGTAAAGCGCTTTGAGCTTGGTCTCCGACCGAGGACAGCCGAAATATAAGTATCCATATCATAATCATCGTCATGAAGAGAAAAAACAAGGACAAAGTGACCATCTTGACTGAACTGAATTGTGTCACATAGACTTTTGGGCAAATCAATTTTAAACAGCAGCGTGTCATGGTTGACAAGACTGAGATCTTAGTCTCCGACCGAGGATATGCACCATATAAGTATTCGAATCTTCTCTTCCTTTACATCTCCTGGGGTCAAGAATAGCTCGGGTGGTGCGGGCACCTGCAGTGTTTGTCAGCGAGGTCCGAGCAAGTTTCAGCTTCAGTGTCTCAAGGAAGAGGCGTCACTGCGTTCGGACACAATTCCATGTACGCTACACCACATCTGCTGAGGCTGATGTCTGACGAACAGCATAGTCCAATGAACTTTGTCAGGCCTTGAGCGCAAGCAAAAACTTATATTTGTGTATTTGTCAGAGCAGATGTCTTTCACAGAATGTCGCCACAGGACAACACTTTTCTTGCCATGGATTCTTTTTCAGTGCGCCAAGTGCGTGCTGCACACGGGACCTCAGTTTATCGTCTCAACCCAATGACTTGACGCTGGGGGGAGGGGGGGGTGGGGGTCAGATTTTCCGATCAAATTTGTGAGAAGGGGTGAGAGCGGAAATCGAACCCAGCCCCTCACGAACACTGAACTGGCAGATAAGTGTCTTAACCATTATGCCACCTTTCTCCTTTAGAGCCTTGCGACCAAGACACTTAATTTATGATCCTCAGTGGAATGACTGGCACTGACACTGGCACTTCCTAGGCGGTCCCAGTCTTTTCCACTTGAGCCTACAAGCACCCTTGACTTCCGTGAAGAGAAGAGCTGTGCAGGTCAGGGCGGAAATAACGCTCAGTGATTGTTCTGACATGAGAGGGTGCGTACCTGTTGGTATTTGACTGATATCATGTGTGTGTGTGTGTGTGTGTGTGTGTGTGTGCGAACGCGAGCCTGAAGTGTATGGAGGGGTTGCGTGTATGTAAGGGAGGGGGTTTTGGTCTGAAATACTGCACAAACTACACACAGAAATCGAACCGCGCACACACACACACACACACACACACACACACACACACACACACTTAACAATTGTATTCAGAAAAAAATTGACCCCATCCACCACACACACCCACAACCAGAATTACAACCATACCTAAATTAAGAACCACTTCCATAGCACGATCAGGACAAAACCACTGGTTTCTTTATGTCAGGCTTCTTGTGGCAAACACATACAACGGCGGCAAACAAAACGAAATCACACAACTCAATACACCATCACCGAAAACATGACCACCCCGAAAAAATCAAGTGGTTCGCAGCTAACAGAAGAAGATGCACTCGCGGTCTACTGCTCGCACTCGCAAGCTACTACTAGTTAAAATGGAGCAATAAAACGATAAACCATTTTTATTTCTACCTGGCAATGTTTATTGGTAGTGGGGGGGCCACCTGGTATGGTATGAGTCACAGAGATAGGGGGGGATGGGGATGGGTTGGGGGGTGGGGGTGGGGGATAAGCAGTGAAACACTACACCGACGAGGCTCACGTGCTCGAAGTGTGAGGTCTTTGTTCTAGCTCCATTAGCCCCAAAACCTCTCTCTCTCTCTCTCTCTCTCCCCTTCTCCTTCACACACACACACACATACAGACACGCACGCACGCACACATGCACGCACGTACGCACGCACACACAAACACACACATCCCCAGCCATGCCCCAAATCATACGTCCCAATTTCAGTTCTTTCGCCTCTCCACCACATCCCCAGCGCAATAACCATGCAGCAATTTTGTAACGGCGTTGACTTACCGCTCATCAAATTAAAGGTAATTCTGGTGTTCCATTCAATCTCTGTCTGTCTCTCTGCTATCTGCATATATATATATATATATATATATATATATATATTATAATTTTATACACACACACATATATATATATACGTGTGTGTGTGTGTGTGTGTGTGTGTAAAATTATATATATATATATATATATATACATGTG
>NC_134883.1:9482809-9517809 GCF_041734735.1 Babylonia areolata
TACGAACGGCGAAAGAAACGACGTTAACAGCGTTTCATCCCAATTACCATCATCAAAATATTGCAAGCGGAACGCTCTTATACTGAAGAGGTGAATGTTGACAAAGAATACCACAGTTCTGACGACGGAAGCTAAAGGTTGGGTCATTCAGACACCCACTGGACATCCGAGGGGTCTGTGTATAGGAGAAGAGAGGACTGGCCGTACTGAGTGAGTTAAACACACACACACACACACACACACACACACACACACACACACACACACACACACACTTGTTGAAGCTTAAGATCAACACCAAACAAGGAATTTTCGAAAGAGGCTGACAATCAATGTCATCGATCGTTAAGTCTGCATCGAAATAGGTCCAACATTTGTCTCAAACCGGATGCTGACTGTCACTGCCACTGTCTCCGTCTCCGTCATCAACACACGCCCGCGCCTCGCAGTCATTTATTACTATGATATTATCTTCTTTGACAGTCAGCAGACTGGGTGTTTATTTTTCTGCCTGACACTCGAATCGATGGCACTGTCTTGCTGATGTCTGCGAGTGAACTTTTGGCTGTCAGTAACTGTGTTCCTTGGTTGTTCGTGCGTTTCTTTTGCCCTTAGATTTGAATCAGTCTTTCGTTGTCTGCACAACATTAGATTATTTTCATTCTTTTCTTTAATTATCTTATTTTGGGTCTTATTTTTTGTTTTGTTGTTGTTGTTTGTTGCTGTTGCCAGTGATGACACCGACAATGCCACCGACGACGACGACGAAAACGACGATGGTGGTAGCGACGACGATGATGATAATGAGACGATGATGATGATACGGAGAAGAAAGGATGGAAGAAGAAAATAAACAAGCCGAAAGATACGGGAATCGTCCATTCTATCTACGCAAAAATAAACAGTTCAAACCCCCCCTGCTAATAATTACGCGCACGTATGTACTTTAAAGACACGACGTCAGATACAAGTCATTTGTACAGCCGACTGACTCTAAAACAAAAACACAACTTAAAGTAGTCATTTAGAGAGGTAATGTACTTTCAGACGTCAAACATCGCCATTACGAAAACTGGTGTAATTCAATACACTATGTCGGTTTCACACGTCATCGACATCAGCAACACTCCGAAGCATCAAGGACAACAACAACGTTTCACGGGCGTACAGTTACAAAGAAAGAAAGAACGGGGGAGAAGTGGGGAGGAAGGAAGGGGGGGAGAAAGAAAGAAGGATGGAAGGAAGAAAGAAAAGAAGGAAGGCGGGAAGGCATTCCGCATCAAGAGTTACATCGGCAAGGAGGAAAGAAGGAAAGGAGGGAAGGGAGGAAGCGATATAAAAAAAAAAAACGGAAGGGAAGGAAAACGGGAAGAATGGAAGAAAGAAGGGAGGAAGGGAGGGAGAGGGAAAGAAAGAATGGAAGGAAGGGAGGGAGAGGGAAAGAAAGAAGGGAAGGAAGGGAAGGAAAACGGGAAGAATGGAAGGAAGGGAGGAAGGGAGGGAGAGGGAAAGAAAGAAGGGAAGGAAAACGGGAAGAATGGAAGAAAGAAGGGAGGAAGGGAGGGAGAGGGAAAGAAAGAATGGAAGGAAGGAAAGATGGGAGGGAGTAATGATGAAATAAAGGGAGGAGGGAAGAAAGAAAGAAAGGGAGGAATGAAGGGAGGGTGGAAGGGAGCAAGACATGAAGGAAGCGACAACATAACTTGATCTGCTATTGTTGATGGGTTGCTTTCTCTGCGTGTGTGTGTGTGTGTGTGTGTGTGTGTGTTTGTGTGTGTGTGTGTGTGTTTCACAGAATTAAATAAAGCATATTCGTTGCCCATCTTAACGTGTTGTCTGTCGTTCGGGTGCAAGTGGTATCAATATGCTGGAGTGGTGGCTTAGTGGTAACGAGTCCGCCCGGGAAGCGTCAGTGAGAATCTGCGCGTGCTGGATCGAATCCCACACTTGTCAGGATTTTCTCCCCCTCCACTAGACCTGCTCTGCACCACTTGCGGTGAGAGACAGAAACAGGGACAGAGAGAAGAGAGTGCTGACAGGGAGAGAGAAACCGGATGTTGTGCGCAGCTTGCACCCATGGCAACAGTAGAGCTGTCCCCGGCAAAAATTATGTAGAAAAAATGCACTTTCACAACATAACACATACACTTGCAGGAAGAAACACACACACAGACACACACACACACAGAGTATAGATAGATAGATGCATACATACATACATACATACGGGTGGCGCTGAATTGTAACCACGCGCTCTCCCTAGGTTGAGCAGCCTGAATTTTACAGAGAAATCTGTTGTGACAAAAAGGTACTAAAACACAACACATTTCTATACTACTGAACACAGATTTGCACAAAACAACACAACGCAACGCAATACGATACAGTTTGATACTATACGACATGACAAATAGTAAAGAGTGGTAACTCTCTCCATACACAAGGTACACTACTTCCAAGTCAGTGCTCAGTGCTTACGCTACCGATTCAGCTAGCACACGGGTAAATAAAAGGTACATTGGAACAAACTCAGACACTTCCTCAAAAAAGGAAGCGCCGGGCCTGTCCTTATACCGATCATATGAAATGTGCACACAGCAGCAAAGACAGAAGAAATGTGCAAACGCAAATGAGCTTTTATTCAAGACTGGCATAGCCTCTATAAATATAATCCTGAACAATCCACACAGAACACATTGACGATACAGAACAAACACATGGTTGCCTCGGTGGTTTCATGCGACACCACACCACACGATACGACACGACAGGATACGATACGATACAACACGACACGATGCGATACGCTACAACAGGCCCAGTCTACCCACTCCCATCCCACCTCCACTGTCCAGGGAACTGTGGGCCAAATCACACGAGGTGGGTGGAGATACCGACCGAAAACCAGAATAGAGCAAACCATAACCGCCGGTGAAGCGACTCTGCGATGATAAGCCTTCTCTCTCAGCGTCCTTCCTGTCTCTGGTTTGTTATACACTGATGTATTTGTAGTTTACTATTCTATTTGTAGTTATCAGTGTATTTCATTGGTCATACCACACAAAGAATATCTATAAAAACATGACGATGAAAAAAAACTTTTTTTTCTATTAATCTTTTTGGAAATTTCCCTGCGTCAATCATTCCTCTATTCCACTCCCACCGAAAATCCAGTTTGTTTTTGTTTTTGTTTGTTTCTTTGTTGTTTTCTCTTTGTTTCTTTTTCTTTTTCTAACCATAACTGTCAGTGCGAGACTGGGTGGTCCCTTGCCCCGCCGGACTTTTAATGTGCATTTTTTGGGGACTGTTGAACGGGTTGCTGGCCTTGCCCAGAAGGCTAACCTGGATCTCCAGCCCTTTTTAGTGCCCTGATAGGCCGACTTATCTCCCCTGCTCCATTGGCATCTAAAACATGACCGTAAAACCGATGCCACACTAACATATTCTCTCTCTCTCTCTCTCTCTCTCTCTCTTCTTCTTCTTCTTCTTCTTCTTTTCTGATTGTGGTCGATTTGGTCAGATGGTTATAGGTGTGACTTTCAAAACAAAACAAAAACAAAAACGTGCGGTGTGTGTGTGTGTGTGTGTGTGTGTGTGTGTGTGCATGATTTGGCGACAGTCTCTTCGGGACAAAATAACTGCAAAATAATGATGAAATGCATTTTTAAGATACTGAGAATGGACTAGCTCTACAACAACAACAACTACTACAGCCACCTCTACTACTACTAATAATAATACTACTACAAAAGATAATGTGAAACTGGCTCTTTTGAAAATGAGATAAAGCGGATGGGGGCTCAAAAAGAAACCTGACAGCTGGCTCTTCAGAAACCTGTACCATGTGAACAGACTCTGAACACGCTGTATGAATAAACCCGGACAATGTAAACAGGCTGTACAAAGAATTCCGTATAAGAAATCTGTATAAAGGAATCTGTTTAAAGAAATCCGGACAATGTAACTGGCTGTGAAGAAAACTAGTCAATGTGGAGAGGATGTGAAGAAAACTAGACACTGTAAACAGACTGTAAAGAAAACTGGACCTTGTAAACGGATGTCAAGAATGAGAAGAAAACTAGACACTGTAAACAGACTGTAAAGAAAACTGGACCTTGTAAACGGATGTCAAAAATGAGAAGAAAACTAGACACTGTAAACAGACTGTAAAGAAAACTGGACCTTGTAAACGGATGTCAAAAATGAGAAGAAAACTAGACACTGTAAACAGACTGTAAAGAAAACTGGACCTTGTAAACGAATGTCAAGAATGAGAAGAAAACTAGACACTGTAAACAGACTGTAAAGAAAACTGGACCTTGTAAACGGATGTCAAAAATGAGGAGAAAACTAGACACTGTAAACAGACTGTAAAGAAAACTGGACCTTGTAAACGGATGTCAAAAATGAGAAGAAAACTAGACACTGTAAACAGACTGTAAAGAAAACTGGACCCTGTAAACGGATGTCAAGAATGAGAAGAAAACTAGACACTGTAAACAGACTGTAAAGAAAACTGGACCTTGTAAACGGATGTCAAGAATGAGAAGAAAACTAGACACTGTAAACAGACTGTAAAGAAAACTGGACCTTGTAAACGGATGTCAAAAATGAGAAGAAAACTAGACACTGTAAACAGACTGTAAAGAAAACTGGACCTTGTAAACGAATGTCAAGAATGAGAAGAAAACTAGACACTGTAAACAGACTGTAAAGAAAACTGGACCTTGTAAACGGATGTCAAAAATGAGAAGAAAACTAGACACTGTAAACAGACTGTAAAGAAAACTGGACCTTGTAAACGAATGTCAAGAATGAGAAGAAAACTAGACACTGTAAACAGACTGTAAAGAAAACTGGACCTTGTAAACGGATGTCAAGAATGAGGAGAAAACTAGACACTGTAAACAGACTGTAAAGAAAACTGGACCTTGTAAACGGATGTCAAGAATGAGAAGAAAACTAGACACTGAAAACTAACACTGTAAACAGACTGTAAAGAAAACTGGACCTTGTAAACGGATGTCAAGAATGAGAAGAAAACTAGACACTGTAAACAGACTGTAAAGAAAACTGGACCTTGTAATCGGATGTCAAGAATACCGAACAATGTAAATAGGATGTGGAGAAAACTAGAAGATGTTCACAGGCTGTAAAGAAAACTAAACAATGTGGCTTCCTCCACATTTCTTCCCTTCCACACCTCTGTGTGACTGGCAGAGTGAACGACCACACCTTGTTGTGAGCACAACTCATTCCGTCTTAAGGGGGAAAATTGTGGATGTTGCCACAAACACTTGTCAGATGGCTCATTTGACGAAAAGGAATGCGAAGGTCACGAACTGCGAAGAGGGGAGAGTGGTAGTTGCACAGAAAGATGTTGCAAGAAAGGGAGAGAAAACATGCAAGAAGCCAAGTATAGCTCTGTGGCTGACCTGGGGTTGAACTCAAAGACAAACCATCCACCTTTTTTTTTTTTCTTTTTTTTTTTAAGGCCAGGGAGGGATGGAGAGTGATGAAGGGGGTGGAACAAATTCCTGCGATGCATGCATTTTTCAAAGAAGGGGGATCAGCTTTAGTCTGCAGGCGAGGCATGAACAGTACCCACAACACTGCACTGCGTGACATATGGGTCACAGCTAACATCTTTGGTATAGTCTGAAAGTGAGCGTGAAGTGAGTGGGCGTGGCACAAGCAGGCGTGGAAGATTAGAGGTGTGTTAATGTGTGTGTGTGTGTGATAGGATGGTGTGTATTTGTATATGTGTTTATGTGCGTGTGTGTGTATGTTGGCGCATGCGAGAAAGTTTGTGTAGTTTGGATTATGAGTCTGTACTCTATGTATACATGTGGTAAGGAGGAACTATTTTTCATATAATTTTTTGGTTTATCTCAGCTTCTTTTGCTGACAATCTATGACATATATGTAGAAAATTTGTTTATCTCATATTTATGGTTCAATCACTGCTTACCAGTGTGTTAAATAAAGTGCATGCTATCAGAAATTAGTCTGTTTATTTTCCTTTCCAAAAAGCATGGTTTGTGTACACTTTCTTTGGAGTAGTCTTCGTGCTAATCTTTTTCTGTTAATTATTATTCTCCGCAACCAAAAAAACCGCCAAGCAAATTGGAAGCACAAGCCAAAATAAATGTGTGGCACTAAAGGGGTTAAATAACCTTCCATTTTCCTGCGAGTTGATAGAAGCTTCAGGTGAAAGAGCAGCACTGGCAGCAGCAGCAGAAGATAAAGAATAAAAACAACAGCGACAACAACGACGATGACGACAACAACATCACGAAGAAGAAGAAGAAGAAGAAGAAGAAACTGGTTCAGTAATCCCCGTGGATCGCAGATTACAGTCCTGCCGCATTTTCCAACAGGGAGGGACTCCGAACCCAGTCTTCATGAACCGCTGAATGCCAGTCTGATAACATAGCTCCGACAAGGAACTAACTACCCCTCTGATCCTGACTCTCCCCTCTCCCCGCCCCATCATCTCTCTCTCTCTCTCTCCTTCTCTCTCTTCATCTTGATATTCATTCATAAATTCATTCTCTAACCTGGCTTTCACTTCTCATCACTGTTTGTTCTCACTTCGTTCTTGTCCCTCCCCTCTCTCTTTCTCCAGTTTCTCTCAGCTTGCGCAAATCCCCCCCCCCCCCCACGCCACCCCCATCCCCTCTCTCTCTCTCTCTCTCTCTGCTTTCTCTCTCGCTCTGGGTCTGGGATCCAGACTGTGCCAGAACATCTTGTTTAGACCAGAGATATCCTGTCTTCGGGAATAAGTTCCAGGTAATTATCCAATTGACTTCCTAAGTGCTAGAGGCACAGAAAGGAAAGGGAGGAACGGGAAAGAAAAAAATAATGAAAGTGAAGAAAAACAATGAAGGAAATGACAAAGGCGTGCAGAAGGCAATGTGGGAAAGAATTGGTTACGAATTATCAGTGGCACTGTTGCTGACAATGTGTTTCCCAAAGCATGATGATATCGGTGATTCTTCACGGGCATCGCTATGCCGACACTTCGAACACTTTCTGCATCTTCGAACTGCCAAGATGGAGGCTTGATCTTTTTTTATGTGTTCTTCTCTGTGTGCGCGCACGAGTGTTGTGTACTTGTGTTTCAGAGAGAGGGGGAGAGAGAAAGGGAGAGAGATGGTGGGATGAGTGAGAGAGAGAGAGATAGATGGAGATGGAAATATCAAGCTTCACAACACACACACACACACACACACACACACACACACACACTACCACCAAGCACACGTGCGACTCAGTGTTTCCTCTTTTCAGTCCAAAATGCTTCACTCCATCCATGACACGTCAGTCCATGCACAGTTTATGACTGCCCAGATCTGCCTTCAGGCCAGTGGGTTCGCCCACTAAAAGCCCCTCACAGTAACGAAGGATTTTTTTTTTTTTTTTTTTTACTCACTTGTGTAAACAAAGTGAATCTATGTTATAACCCGGTGTTGGGGTGTGTGTGTGTGTGTGTGTGTGTGTGTGTGTGTGTCCATGGTAGGCTAAACCTGAACATTGCCATTTTCTCTGGAAATAATTTGTCTGCCAACAGCAAATTTGGCTTGGAAAAAAAATCTTCACAGTCATACCAATAATAGATTGTAAGTCTCCCGAATTAAGCCGTAGTTCCGGATCATTCATGGTTTCTTTCACTGAGGCTCGTTCCGGAATCTGAAAACACCATATTACCACTTGCCAGTTGCTGGAACGTTGGCTATGCTTGGTAAGAAGACGGCGTGACCTCGTTTTTCGTGTTCGCAATTAAAAGAAGAGAAACAAATTCTGGACAGAACACAAAGTGGCACTACCGACAACATTGACCATTCCAGCAAAAAGGGTGAAAGCGTGGGGAAGGGGGCGTGGGGGGCGGGCGCGCGCACACACACACACACACACTGTACAACCTTTATCACCAACGCACAAGTAAAGTACGACTCGCTTCCGCCCCCCACCCCAACCCCCCTCCGCCCCCAAAGCCCCCTCCCCATCAGTCTCGGTGCTTCTGCCAATCCATTCCCTGTACAGTGTGTAACTGCCCACATCAAGCTGCCTTCAGGCCTCAAGACGTCAGTACCATCCCTCCATTATACAGTGTCTGTCTGCGGCTCCAGAATCCATGCGGCCACACATCAACCACGGGTTCCCCCATTATGAAAGGCCATTGGCAGGAATGGAATGGAGGCGGAATTGTTTGTTTTTTACGTTCTCTTTTTTGTCTGTCTGTCTGTCTGTCTGTCTGTCTCTCTCTCTCATACACAACACACAGACACAGACACACACACACTGAAACTTCTTCACCTGACAGTCAGCAAGAATGAACACACACACACACACACACACACACACACACACACACACACACACAGAGAGAGAGAGAGAGAGAAACTCAACAGCACACACTCCCTCCCCCTTTTCTGTTTCTCATAAACAGTTGGAAGGATATCCATGAACTGGGGTGTTTCTGGAAAGTTTAGTCAGTTTGGAACCGAGATCCATTCCTCTCGCCTGAGGTCTTTTTCGAATGTATGCGACTCAAGTTTCGGTCAGTCCTGTACAAAGAATTTGTGTGTAAGATATTGTGGTGCTCTTGGTTGCGCTGTACATCTGGGGGTCAGCTCCACTGTGTCAACAATGTGCATATTCCGACTTTAATTCTGCAGTTAAATCCTGCAGATCAGTTCATTTCATACCTTCGCCATTAACTGTATATATAATATATACATAATATATATTCTTCGTTCCCAGTTGGTCCGGCGCTGGACTTCTTTTCAATTTGTATTTGTATTTCTTTTTATCACATCAGATTTCTCTGTGTGAAATTCGGGCTGCTCTCCCCAGGGAGAGCGCGTCGCTACACTACAGCGCCACCCATTTTTTTTGTATTTTTTCCTGCGTGTAGTTTTATTTGTTTTTCCTATCGAAGTGGATTTTTCTACAGAATTTTGCCAGGAACAACCCTTTTGTTGCCGTGGGTTCTTTTACGTGCGCTAAATGCATGCTGCACACGGGACCTCCGTTTTTCGTCTCATCCGAATGACTAGCGTCCAGACCACCACTCAAGGTCTAGTGGTGGGGTAGAAAATATCGGCGGCTGAACCGTGATTCGAACCAGCGCACTCAGATTCTCTCGCTTCCAAGGCGGACGCGTTACCTCCAGGCCATCACTCCATTTATCTGGGTTAGAGGCTCCGTTTCAGCGTGATAATGGCACTTTGCTCCCGATTTTTCTCACTCCACCCAGGCGTGAATGGTTACCCGAGCTCGGTTGGGGACGGTTAAGGTGGCGGAATGAGAGGACTGGGCCCCGCCTTCCCATGCCGAGATCTTGACAGAATGAATTTGAATTCACTGCCTACCCTGGGTTAAGACCATCAAACCCCCCGGTTCGGCCGGAAGGGTTCAGGCCCCACTTCCAGAAGCAAGACCCTAAAAAAAAATTAAAAAAAATAAAAATTTAGTGGTTGCTGGTCACAGACTCAGATGGTGATCTAGTCAGCGCTGATGAAAATGCGCTGACGGAGCCTGCGGTGACAGTGGCCTCACTCTGTTAGTTCCCCTCCATGGCAGTCCTGATGAAGAAGGAGCGATGACATTGCTCTGTTCTCGCGTCGGGGACCAGGAATCCACGGGAGTGGTTCAGTGATGGTCTGCCTTTCTATTACATTGGTTGTTTTGAATCCCTCAAAACTGGTGGGTTTAATTCTGCGGCGATTTGTGGGGGCCAGAGTAAGGAGTTTATCTGCTGGGATAGCTGGGAGGACACCCTCAGCAATCTTATAGAAGAGGCTGAGGCGTTGGTGCCTGCGTCTTTCCTCCAGGGGCGGCAGGTTTAGTTCCTTCAGAATGCCACTTACGCATCCGGGATTCCTGAACTTGCAGTCTCCGATAATAAAGCGTGCTGCTTGGCGTTGCACTCTCTCCGGCTTCTCGATGTCCTGTCTCTGGTACGGGTCCCACACTGTCGAACTGTATTCCAGCTTGGATCTTATCAATGCCGTATATGCCAGGCGCCTGCAGTCTTTAGGACGGTTCCGGAGGTTCCGGCGCAGGAATCCTAGGGTCGATCCAGCTTTGCGGCTGATATTGGAGATATGTGGGGACCATTTCAAGTCGCTCGCGATTTGTACTCCAAGATATGGGGTCTCTTGTACTTGTTTCAATATTACTACTCCCAGGCTATAGAGGTAGGACGAAGTGCTTTTGATGGAGAGCAGATAGCACTTCTGGGTGTTGAAACGCATGCCCCACTTCTTAGCCCATTCTTCTAGGTTTCTGAGATCTGCGTGCAGGGTCAGATGGTCCATGAAGCTGCGGGTTTCCCGGTACAGCAAGTAGTCATCAGCGAAGAGCCGTACTGTTGATCTCACTGATTCCGGCAGGTCATTGATGTGGCAGAGGAAGAGTAATGGACCGAGCACTGTGCCTTGAGGGACGCCGGATTCAACTGCTGCTTCTTCGGATGCCTCGCCATCCAGAACTACCCTCATCTTCCTCCCTCCCAGGAAGTTGCTGAGCCATGTGCAGACTGGGCCTCTGACACCATAGTAATCCATTTTATGCAAAAGTTTGCTGTGGGGGGCGTGTCAAAGGCTTTGCTGAAGTTAAGGACAATCGCATCTGTCTGCCTCCCGGCATCATTTGACTCATGGAGATCATTCGTCGTGGTAAGGAGTTGCGTCTCATTCGAGTGGCCAGCCCTGAAGCCACGGTTTTTGTCCGACAGGATGATGAGCGCCCAATGGCAACCGTCATTCGGCTCTACCCAGGTAGGCAGCCTGTTGTGCAAATGACTGTGTGCGTGTAAAGCGACCGAGGATAGTCGCTATATAAATATCCATATAAATCAATCAATCAATGTTTGCTGAGCGCCAGTCAGATGGTAGTTGTCCAGTCTGGACAGAGTGGTTGAAAATGGTTGTGTGTGTGTGTGTGTGTGTGTGTGTGTGTGTGTGTGTGTGTATTTCTTTAATGAATAGTAAAGAGTCAAATTATAAAAACCAGCGTCTCTTTCAACTTAAAGCATTTATATTTTGCACGTTTTTTGGTGTGTGTGGGTTTTTTTTGTTGTTGTTGTTTTTGTTTTTTTTTGGTTTTTTTTGTTATTTTGTTGGTTTTTTTGGTTGTTTTTTTTTAATGAAACAAGTACGAATCCTGTTGTACCGAAGAAGATCAGAAACTATCTGAGATGAGACGGGTAAACCAAGGACAGAGCCAGAACCACAGCAGTGATTTCAGCTATGCACATGAAAATGTCAGGCGGTGTACTGTTTTTTTCAGAAACTGGGAGTTTACTACAGACCGACAAAAACCTGTCTCCACAGCAGAAGCAATGCCCTCGTTCGCTTTGGAGCAATCACCAAAGTGGGATTTGGTTTTGTTGGTTGATGTGTCAGTGTGTGTGTGTGTGTGTCTGTGTGTTGTGTGTATTCGTGGATGTGTGTGCGTAAACGTGTGAGTGAGTGAGTGCCTCTGTGTGTGTGTGTGTGTGTGTGTGTGTGTGTGCGTACGTGAGTGCGTGTGTGCGTGCGTGCATGCATGTGAGAGAGAGACAGACAGAGGGAAAAGTTTGGCAGGGTTCAGCCACATAAGCTGTGCATGCCACAGAACTGATCGATGTTTTCTCTTAATGCACAGCAAGATCAAAGCGAACATCATAGTTGATGAAACTTTAACCCCGCACCTACCCACCCCCCAACAGACAC
Source organism: Babylonia areolata (assembly GCF_041734735.1). Taxonomy (NCBI): domain Eukaryota; kingdom Metazoa; phylum Mollusca; class Gastropoda; order Neogastropoda; family Buccinidae; genus Babylonia; species Babylonia areolata. The sequence continues at coordinate 9,494,533 of NC_134883.1, forward strand.
AACGCACACGAACACACGCACGCACGGACGCAGACATGCGCGAGCAAAGTTAGAAAGAATGAAAAAAAGGAAGGGTGTGTGTGGGGGGGGGGGGGGGGGCGGGAGAAAATAGTCGTCAGGATTAAAGAAAACAATGACGAAAGGAAAATGACATAAAAGTAACAGAAACAAAATAAAGAAATACTGAGACAACACTTCTTTTCTACCTTTTCTCTTTTTCTTCCCTTTTCCCCCTCTTTTTTGTGAGATTATCACCAAAAGGTACAAGAAAATAGCACCTTAATGAACTAAATAAAACAAAACAAAAACAGACACTAACGACATGTGCTCGGCAAATTCTTTGAGTGATGCCATCATTCGATGACTGAAAAGAGAAGCTACCAAAATACACCGAGAGAACAGAAAATGTCAGCATTTGTAACATCACAGACGAATGTGCCTGCATGAATTAGGGACTATTTTTTTATAAACACCAAAGATTTTGACAAAGAAAACACACAAAACAAGCACACTGGCAACAAAATTTCTATTAGACCTATATTAAACGTGCAGACTGATACACGTAAACTACGCCACATCTGCCTAAAAAATTAAATGAACGGACAAGGAAATATATGAGGATGACCTCTTTCGGCAGACAAATGTAAAGCAAAAATATGTACAAACTAACCAACCTCCGCCCTGGAAAGGTTGGAAAAGCGTTTCGGTACAATCGTTACTGCCCTAAAAGTTTGACATTCTGTTTGGAGGAGACAAGAACAAAGAACTGGTGGTGTATTCAACTTTCCTGTCTTGTTTTCCAAATGCTACATGTGTAAGCCCACGATTTCTCCCAAGATTTCTCTCACTTTGAGAGAAATCCTGGGTTTGCGAGAAATCGTGGTTGTTCCCATCCCACGTTTCCTCTCAACTGCGAGAAATCGTGTGTGTGTGTGTGTGTGGGGGGGGGGGGGGGGGCTTTATTTTAATCAAAAAGATTTCCTTTGTCATCGGAAATGGGTTCTTGTCCTTTCCCAATGCAGATCTATGAGAAAAACGAGAGAGAGATAAAGAGACGAGAAATGGGAGCGACGACAACGACGATCATAATGACAGTGGCGTTGGCGAAGACATCAACAATAGACGGTGAAGGTGACGACACAGTACTGGTTTTTAAAAATGTGTATGTGTATGAGTGAGTGAGTTGGTGAGTGAGTAAATGACTCTGTGTGTGTGTGTGTGTGTGTGTGTACACGGACAACAACACAATGATCCGTGCTCTGTCTAAATAAACGAGAATTACGTTAAATTCTTCGTTCGCTGTGAGAGAGAGAGAGAGAGACAGAGACAAAGACAGAGACAGAGAGAGTGTGTGTGTGTGTGTGTGAACTGACAATACAATGATCCGTGCTCTTATCGAAATAAACGAGAATCACGTGCTGAATTCAATTTCTTTCCTAGCTCTGTGTGTGTGTGTGTGTGTGTGTGTGTGTGAAGCGGGTTCTCTTTGAGAATGAAGTGAGAATCCAATCCGTTTGGGAATACGGATCGATACGCGCGTCCGATCGGCTGAAAATGAACTTTTTTTTTATTTTAAGGGCTCTCCATTCTCCCATCCCCCCCCCTCCCCCTCCACTCCCCCACGCCCCTTTTTTTAAATAACATTTTCCACTGCATGAAAAGAAAAAAAGAACCAATCACATGTACATATAACCCCTTGATTTTCTCATCGGATTTGCATTAATCTCAGGACTGACCACTGAGGCTCTCTAAATTTATGGAACATTTTCATCTCCAGTAACTGATAGGTGAGCGAAAGCTGTCATGTCACGCTTTAAAAAAATTTATAAAAAAAAAAAAATATATATATATATATATATATATATATATATATATATATTCACTGCAGACCTTGAGACAAAGCCATAAATACGAACACATTCCACATTCATCCCAAGAAAAAGGAGCATATTTCTTGTTTTCCTTACTCAAAAACTGAAATAAAACTGACAATGAGACACTAACAAACTCCATTTTCGAGAACCGTCATAAAATGACGTCACCATTCAGCAGTGTCTGAGGGCTGGTTCAGCACAATCCTCTGTGTGTGTGTGTGTGTGTGTGGTGTGGTGTGTGTGACTCAATTCAGACAGCAGTCAGTTCTTATCAAACTCGGTCTTGCACACATTGTTCTTCTTATTCCACATCTTCCCCCCATCTCATCTCACCTCGCTCTCTCTCTCTTTCTCTCTCTCACACACACACGCACACACACACACACACACACACATACTCATGCACGCACGCGCATGGCATCACATAATACATCCCTCCCCCCCAACTCCCATTCCCACCCCATCAAAAAAACAACAACAAAAACCAAAAAAACAGAACCAAAAATTCCGCCTGCTGTCCGCAAGTCCAGTACAATCAATGTCTCATATCTTCACTCGTGCAAAATGTGCTGGTGGAATCACTGATTGTTCATGTATGCTGCCAAAGAGAAGAAATCATCTGGGGGGAAAAAAAAAACAGAAAGCAAAACAATCTGAATGTTTTCCACGCAACAATATATACACCATCAATTCCCAGTGATTCCACACACACACACACACACACACACAGCGAGAGAGAGGGAGAGAGAGAAACACGCACGCACGCGCACAGACACACACACACACACACACACACACACTCTCTCTCAGAAGAGAGCGCTAGAGAGATCAGGGGCGGGGTGGGGTGGGGGGAGTGGAGGTGGAACAAACCTCACTATAAGATTTACGCTGTGCAGAAAGACTTTGCCAAGGGAATAAGTAACCTGAATCACCTTCAGGTCTTAAAGATTTTTTTTTTCTGTCGTGAGAAAAACCTGAAGTATTACCCATTTCTCAGCGGGACACATGCATGCACAGACGCGCATGCTCACACATACATGCACGCACACCATGCACATACACACACAGACACAACACACACACACACACACACACAGGGCGCAGGGATGGCATTAGAGAAGGAAAGCCAGGCCGCTAGAAACAAAGCAGTGATGTACAACTCTTGCCCCACCAGCACGTTTTTTCGCTTTTCAACGGAATCGCAGGAAAGAGGAAAGTCTCTTTTCTGTCAGCGACTTGGGAGCATTCTGTCTAGATCTACATTTGTGCAGTTCCCATAAAACAGAGAGAACGGCTCAACGACGGTTTAGCGTACTCGGACTCGTCCCATCAATGGGCCGGTGCGACCGGATAAATATATATATATATATATATAGGAAGGGGGGAGGGGATGGTGGAGGGGTGGGTAGGGAGGGCGCAAGAAAAGGATAAATAGCGGGAAAAAAGGATATACTGCACAAAGAGAAGGAAAACATAGCGCAGAAAGCACAAATGTTTCTCCAAGAGTCCACTAAAAAATCCTTCAGAAAAGTCCATTTGCCCAGCTGCCGCGTGAGTGAAAGGGCGACGATTAACAGCTGTTGATCATATTTACCCGTGATGAAAACTAGTTTACATTACCGCACACTGAACATGTCAAGCAAATACATACACACACATCCACACGCACGCACACACACACACACACACACAAACGCACGCACGCACTCACACACGCACGGCGCACACACACACACATACATACATACAGAGAGAATAACATGCCTGGTTTCCCTCTTCATAACACACACACACACACACACACACACACACACAAACACACACACACACACACAATAACACGCCTTATCTTTTATCCATTCACCCAACCAGTAGTGTAGTTTCAGCTGGTACTATCCCAACTCCAACCTCCACGCATCCCCCACACTACCCCAATCACCACCACCCCCGGCCCTTCAACCACAACCAACCCCCTCCCCCTCTGCCTCCCACCCCAACCCCCACCCCACCCCGAACCCTCCCATCCGCATCAATCATGCTGAACACAAGCTAAGCGAAGGGCTCGTTGATTATTTATCGCAACAGAGGAAAGAGAATGTCCCGTCACAGAAACAAATGGAAAAACACTGACGCGAACAAACACGACACATGATGGAACGTGACTTCACACATGTTGCTCTTCACGCCCATGAAAATCAATACGCACTGTCCGTTTTCAATGCAACACCACAGAACAGAATAGAATAGAATAATTATGCCTTTATTACCAATTGTACCGGGGGTCGCAAGGAATATTTCGGAGGTGGGGGGTTGGGGTGGTGGTGGGGTTAGTACCGATAGAATGGTACAAACATAAATCGAAAATCATATACAAACACAGATACAGTAAAATTTTCGACACATGTACATGTGCATATCAATATAATATATACAAGAACTTGTGCGCGCACACACACACACACACACACACACACACACACACACACACGCACACACACACACATGAACACAAACGCGCGCGCACACGTTTGAACATATCACAAATTTCATACGGACGGGGCTGATGACTAGACTTTCAGGTAAATGGCTGTTGGTTGCACAAAGCAGAACAATTAGTTTCGCCGGACCTGTCTGTTGTGCTCTTCAGCAACACAAAACAGGGGAATGTACAACTGCTCAGACTGCATTCAGGTTTCAGTCATTCGCTTCCTATATTTCTATTTGCCATCGCGCAGTTATTTCCTTTTGTCTTCTCCTCTGTCAAAGTCTTTCTCATATCGATTTCTTTATCACACGAAAATGCTGCACAATTAACTTTCTGTGTGTGTGTGTGTGTGTGTGTGTGTGTGTGTGTGTGTGTGTGTGTGCAAATGTGTGTGTGTGTGTGTGTGTGTGTGTGTGTGTGTGTGTGTGTGTGAGAGAGAGAGAGAGAGAGAGAGAGTGCGTATTTGACCATAAATGTGTGTTTATATGTAATTGCGCACACGCATGCACGTACATACCGGCATTTGCACACTTATGCACCCGAGAGAGAGAGACGGAAAGAGAAAGTCAATTACTTGTGCAGTTTTTTTTAAACACACACACACGCACACACACACACACACACATATATATATATATATAGATAGATAGATAGATAGATAGACAGATAGATATATAGATAGATAGATGCATACATATAGTGTGTGTGTGTATGTGTGTTTGTGCGTGCGCGTACTTGTGCGCGCGCATTTTTTTTAATTAAAAAAAAATAGATATAAGCACATTCAAAACATGTGAAGAAGAGGCAGAAGAGAAAGAAAAAACGACATGTGTGCGCGCATAAATATATATACACATATGGTCATACGCGTTTGTCTTTGAATTAGAGCATGTATTTGCGCGTGTATATATGTACTGTCTGTGACTGATGTAACTGCATGTGCATGTACGTACAAGTCCATGCAGATAATAAAAGTTGATACTTTTTGAGTGCTACCCTCCCTTAAATGGAGATCAAAGCGCTTTTCAATAAAACGTTTAACACATACACACTAACGCAATAACTTTCAAAAGGAAGAAGGAAAATATAATAACGATTTCACGCACAAAAGCATAAAACAAATTCAAAGACTATGCGTATTACATTACCTTATCGCACTCACACACACACACACACACACACACACACACACACACACAGACAGAGTTTGCATGGCTTTTTACTGAATGTCATTGGAGAGACATGGAAGATGCATTGGCGTTTTCAAAAAGATGTGTTTTCAGAGCAGTTTTAAAAAAACTGACATGAGGGAGAGTGGCAAAGATCGTGAGGTCAACTGTTCCAGACAGATGGAGCTGAATGACAAAAAGGAAGAATCACCGAGGGACTGGGTTTCAACACGTAGCCGCCGTGAATCGGAAGATGATCTTGAGTTGTCGTGGGGTGTGTAGATTTGAATGACTTCTCAGATACTGATGGGCAGCACCCGACATGGAGTTGGAAGATGAGAGTTGTGACTTTGTGCTGAATGCGGGCAGACATTGGTAACATGCTCATATGTGTGTGTGTGTGTGTGTGTGTGTGTGTGTGTGTGTGTGTGTGTGTGTGTGTGCGTGCGCACGCACGCGCGCGCGTGCCTGCGTGCGTGCGTGAGTGTGTGTGTGTGTTTATGCGTGTACGTGAGTGTAAATAAAATAAAATAAACAAAACAAAAACTCTCTTACAAAACCGCAACAAGCTTTTGCTCGCAACACACACAATTTGTAATTACCAGCAAACTTGAGGCTCTTCCAAAACTGCCGCTGCACTTCCAGAACCTTCTGAAGAGTCCTACGGGCACTGAAACAAGACACACACCCAGAGCAAAAAATATAGCGCATAATGCTAATCTTTCCAGACAAACAATTATGTCGAGTGTTTGCAACAATCTGCAAACTAGTCATGCATGTCAGGAGAGTCTGGGGGAAGGGAGGGGGTAAAGGAGGGAAGGAATTTACGCAGCATAAACAGAAGCTGGGGGAAAGAGGAAGACAACTATAGACAGCATTATAGAATCATTTCGGAAACAGCAGGGAAGGAAACATGCTGAGCTGAAAGCAGCATGGCAATTTCCTATCATTGGGTCAAACTGCACAATCCCAAAAGAGACGATCTGCTAAAGAAGAAGATGCTAAAAACATGCTAATGTACTTCCATTCGGGCGATAAATCTACATTACAAACCAACCAAAAATAGCTAATGCAAATGTTCAACAACATTTACAACGTTACATTTCGCAATCTCTTCAATGCTTCACATATTCATATACATGGCCAAGTTACACAGAGTACACTTATGTCTTCACGATATGAGCAACTTAAGCCTAAGTTCAATTGATCTTTGTAATATTTTATTTGAATTAGTTTATGTCTGAGGTCACTCAAGGCAGGGCAACATAATACAAAATGTGGCTCGTCTTCCTGCTCAAGTTACATAAACGACAAGCATACACAGGTTCCCTTTAACTACTGTATCTGAAACAATGAGTAGCAATATCAGAAACACCAAATCTAAATTTTGTCAATGCACATTTCATATATATATCTTTAATACCAACTCAACGTATGGTTCAATGGCATGCGATGTTTTTAAAAGTCTAAACCGTACAAATCTGTCTCTGGTTCGCATGTGATCATGCCAGTCTTGCCACATGCAATCAATAATTCGTTGTCTAAAGCATTTTAGAAAACCTGAAGTATCTTAAACCCCCTGATTATCCCACACACAAATGCAAAACCATAAGAACTCAAACAATGCTGAAAACTCATTGCCCACGTCTTTTTGCCATTGTCATCTAAAAAAAATATAACATCATGGAAGCTTTGAATTGGAATCTGTTTTCATCCATTCTGTTCAATTTCTGCCAATATTTGACAAATTTAATATATGGATTTAAATAAATCTGACATCTCCCAAGCTCACCATATACATGATCATTTGGGGTTCTACATTGAGAAACCATTCCATCGCAAATAAATGAGAGAGAGAAAGAGAGTGTGTGTGTGTGTGTGTGTGTGTGCACGCACGTGCAAGCACGCGCGTGGACATGAGGAAGAGAGTGAGGAGACAGAAGTGGAAGAGGGTCAAGAATGAGATACATACACAAACACGGACAGAAAGACAGATACAAAGGTGGGTGTACAACAAAAATGTGTAGCTGAAAACAAAAACGGTGACCTGGCTCTGAATGTGAGGACTACAGGTGAAGGAGAAACAAACATCAACAGAGAAACAAGGTGAAGAAGTTTGACATAGAATGATAGACAATGACCCCCCAAAAAAGTTAAAAGGGACACAAAACAAAAGCACAGATAAAAGCACAGGAGAGCGATTTCAATAACAGAGAAATGAGGGAAGAACAGAATATGGGAGAGGGACGAAGGAGGAGGAGGAGGAGAAGGTAAAGGACTGAGATTGACACGAACATTGGCAGTTTTAACAGCGTACAAGTAAATTGGTGTGTTGGTTCAACAGTTTTCCGTTACTTCTCCATTATCCAGAATCAGAATGAAATGAACACACAAAAACGTATGCAGTCACTGTCATCTGAGCTGCTGCCTATTACTAGAGACAGGCAATTTTATCATACTTTCTCCCAACGCAACAGAACTACCACCACTTCCATAAGAACCAGAGACAGAAAAAAAAAGTATTCAACATCAGTTCACGCAGGACAGGATCAGTAATTACTTCAGTACTTCAATAATTACTGTTCTGTAATTACTTCAGTTATTATAATATCATATGTAAATCCACTGCGAACAAAAAAAGAAAAAAAAACAAAAAAACTTACACATCATTAGATAGTGCAACGCTTGCTTCAACAACTTATCATGGTCAATACCAATCAATATCAGATTTTTTTCTTTAATTCTTTTCTTTATGGTCAATACCAATCAATATCAGATTTTTTTCTTTAATTCTTTTTTTTCAAGCTGCTGATGCACATCAACCCACTCTCCTGCACCAGGTACATCTCAGAGTTCATCCAACTACAAGGGCAATTTCCACACACACACTATATACACTGGAACAAATGTTATGGACAACAAGCTGAGTTTCAATTTCAAACTGTGATGTGGATCGAACAGGAAAAATCAATGGTGTAAAAAGAAGTACAACTAAAGCACACAAACAAAAAGCCAGTTTGCAAAGTGAAACTTGGTATTGTTGATCAATATCACTGTCATAGTGTCTTGCTTACTCAGCAAAAAAAAAAAAAGAAAAAGATTTTATCTGGTTTCAGATCCACTCATTCAGTTCATTTCAAATGGGTAGCCCATCAATGATGTTTCTGTAGTTGGTCTTTTTTCCTTCTTTTAATTAAAGAAAAGGTAAAATAGAAAAGATGTGTGTGTGTGTGTGTGTGTGTGTGTGTGTTGAAGTCAAAGTCAAAGTCAAAATTTTTATTTCAAGATGGTAATTGAATAAGCAACGACTGCTTTTTTACATCAAGCCATCTGAAAAGAAGAAAAAAGAAAAAAGAGCGAGAGAAAAAAAAGAAAAGAAGATAAGAAAAAGTGGTGAGACACCTAGAACATAACATGCAAAAGTACTAGAAATACAGTTACGTGCATACACGAAGCGTGTGAAAATGAAATACACATTAGCATTTACAACACATCTACAACAGATCCTGTTTCGCATACACATACACCCTCTTATAACACCAAAGGCATATACATAACATTTCACAAATCATGAATTTGGTAACTAACAGATATAGATTTGTATTATTGTTCATCTTTTGGGCAGTTAATAAGATGATTTTTCATATTTTTCTTAAACACATTTTTATTCGTTATAACATTTAAAACGAGTGGAAGGTTATTCGATCAATTTCCACCAGAGCATAGGAAACTGGATTTATAAAGGTTGTTTCTAGGTCTAGGTATACATAACATATGGTTGTGCCTGCGGTTATTAGTTTTAAAAGTTTCTGTTATCTTTTGGGGAGCATTTCCATGTATCACATTATGCATGCAAACAGCCTTGTTGAAGAACAGCCTGTTGTGGAAAGATAATACATTAAGTAGTTTATAATCCATATAGGTCAAGGAGCTTGGCTTCAACAATACTAACGCTCTTTTACACATACGATGAATAAATTTTAAGTTTGTATTGCTGCAGATGTCCCATAAAGTTGATGCATAATCGATGATTGGCAGAACATGAGCACAGAAGAAAAGCTTGTGTGTGTGTGTGTGTGTGTGTGTGTGTGTGTGTGTGTGTGTGCTGTTGTTGTTGTTGTTGTTGCTGTTTTTGTTCTTTTAATTCTTTGGCTGACCTATATTCTATGCCCTCAAAGGATTTACTTTCATGTTGCTCATACAACCCCCCCTACCCCCCCCCCCCCAATACTCCCCCCCTCTCCCCTCCCAACACACACACACACACAAACGACCACAGCCAGGTTCACTCTCTTTTTGCTCTTTGATAGTGCCAGCAGTTGACACCAGCTTTACAAGTGTCAGGTAACTATAATATCTTTTTAAATAATAATAATAGTAATACTAACAGCATGCGCTGCTGTCAAGTCATTTTGGTGTCCAGTGGTGGCTGTTCTGCTTTGAAATATGCAGGATATCACCTACTAAGTCTCCTGGCTAAGGACATTGATTGCTTGGTCAAATAGTCAGATTCACTCTCCAGGCTGGAAACCACTAACGTTGCTCAAATGACACTGTTTTTGAAATTTTTTGTTGTTGCTGTTTGTTTGTTTTTACATGACGGAAGAAAAACAGAATGTTTCTGCATTTTTTCCCCATCAGTATACCAGGGAAGCTGCCAAGGCTGTAAACTCTCCAGGGTTAAATGGGTTAAAACTTACACTCAGTTATCACAAAGGGGCATTTTACATAATCGAAAGTGTGAAAGCAGAGGGAATACAGAAGCTGTGACCAAAATGACAGCACAGCATGACTGGCCACAAATATATCTAACAAATTTATTTCATTATTCTGCTACGATCAAAAGAAGAGTGGATATAACACTCATCTGTATGATTCCAGTGTACACACTGAAACACATTACTTATGCACATCTGTAAACACACACACACACACACACACAGGCATGTTGGCACATGAGCATGAACATGTACACACACACACACACACACACACACACATGTCTGAAGTCACAAGAAAAACAAGATACCATCAACATATTTTTCTGTCTGGAAAGATGGAAATTGGCCAAAATTCTCAAACAAGCATCAATGAAATGCATAACACTTTTAACAGTGTGGTTTCAGTCTTCCCATTGTAATTAAAAGCACATCCATCTCAAGATAAGAGCAAGCTAACATGGATTCATCCCACTAAAACATTTTGGTTCTGATGAGACGGAGGGAAGAAAGGGGGCTTTGAGTTGCTTTAACATCTGACTGTTTCTTATATAAAGCATTCATGTGTGTTGGCAAGTGTCTATTGTGTATGCTATCTTGCTTCTCTTTTTCGTCTGTTATAACCGTAACACACTGACGGTCTTGACAACGTACTCAACATATTTTCTGACAAAGAAATATATTAAATTGTGTGGTTAAAGATGCCAGTGTTTTCTTTGAACACACACACACACACACACACACACACACACACACACATACATACACACACACACAACCTAGTATGTCGCCTGTTTTGGTCAGAAAGGCAAATGGAAAGTAAAAGATCAAAAGAGCGAAACTAGACGAACTGTCAGCCATGTTCCAACTTGTTCTTACAACAGAATGAAAAGAAGCCGATTAATTTACTCATGGGGAACATGCAGTTTGCAATAGACTTGTCTGCTACATATACCGAAGCAGAACCGAATAAATACCGAAAATGTACCTGAAACTCCGCTACTTTCTTTCTGGTCAAAACTCAAAGCGACAAACACACCAGACGACAACCGGATATGCAAGGGAAGTAAATCTAATACTTCGTTTCACTGTGAAAATAATAGTCTCCCTTCCTCTCACTCTCCTGAATAGAGCTCTGTGCAGGCCTTTGGGGTGGTGGGTGTGGTGTGAGTCTGTCTGTTAGTCTTGTGTTCTTTTCATGATGTCAGGTTCCATTAAAAAATAAAAATAAAAAGCTGGGATTTTTTGTTCGATAAGACTCTTATTCATGGGATTAGTTTGTTGTTTTTGTCAATGAATTAATAAAAGTCAGTGTTAGTTTCAGTTTTATGGATATTTCTGTTTCTCAAAATGTTTTGATCAACTTTAAAGATGCTCTCTCTCTCTCTCTCTCTCTCTCTCTCTGTGAATTTTTCTTTACTTTTTGCTCATGCCTTTGTTATAAAAAGTCTGATGCATGCACTCATTGTTGGACATCATTATCAATTTTTAGTCCCTGTCAAGTGGACTGAGAGGTTGAAAAAAATCAACAAGAGATTATTCAAAAATATATCACACACACACACACACACACACACACACACACACACACACACACACACACACACACACACACACACACACACACACACACACACACACACACACATGCACTCTTCAGTGGATAGACATCAACTCAGTTACATACATACATCTGCGCCTTTATTCCAGTTGCAAAGATTTCTATAATAAGTGGGAAAAAGACAGAAAGTTGTATAACAGAAATTGGTCATGCGGTCAAAATTTACACTCACAAGATACACAAACATAACAAGCAAATGAACAGGAACAGTTTGCAAAGTGTGATGTTGCCACTATAATTCTCTTTGTGTGTTATAATGAGCTAGGGTGGGAGTTTACAGCAGTCTCTACCAGAACAGGAGGGTATTGTCTTCAGCAAATAGATAGATAGATATCTTCTCTTTTTTTTTTTTCTTTTTGTTGTTGTTTGTTTATTGTTTGTTTGTTGGTTTGACAGGAGAAGAGCATGATGAAGGCAACAAAGAGAACTAATGCTCAACCTGCACAGTCACAACAGACACAGCATTACAGCCAAAGGAAACAGGTGATAATCTACAATCTGTCAAAGTTTCACCAGTATAATCCATGTCTGTAGCACCCTGCAAGTTTTCTGTCCCTTCACAATGACGTTCCTCAGGCAATTAAAGTTGTAGGGTTATCACATCTGTGGTGGTGAAGATTTGTGTTCGAGAATTAATAATAATAATAATAATAATGGTGTTTATATAGCGTTGAATCTTGTGCAGAGACAAATCAAAGCACTTTCGCACCAGTCATTCACACGCGTGCATAACTCTAAAACTGGAGAAACTGAAGACAAGGAAGAGGCAGGGAAGGGAGGCTATTTTGGGAAGAGGTGGGTTTTAAGGCCAGACTTGAAAGAGCTGAGTGTGGAGACTTGACGAAGCGAAAGAGGAAGTTCATTCCAATTGCAAGGTCCAGAGAAAGAACTTGCTCCGGAGATGTTTGGTGGGTAGATCATTTGATTCCGCTTCTCCGTTCAACATCATTTTTCTAACATAACCTTCAGGGCACCTCTGCTCTGTCTCCCGGATAGAGTTGATGTTTTCCATTGACAAAATCTTAGTTGATGCTTTTCCAGTCCACAAAAATGTCAAGATGTGTCTCTGTCATGTTTTACTATTCCTTTTTATCACTGCCTTGTGTTCACTTGTGAAATTTTGATATTCAACACTTTTTTTTTTCTCTTTTTATGGGGCAGAAGGAGGGGGACCAGGGGCGGGGGGGGGGGGGGGGGAGTCATCTGGAGTTTTGACATGGATCTGATGAGATGAACTGAGATTTCAGTGTGTGACGCATTCTTGCTTTGAAAACCCATGTGTCTGTCAGATTGCCCTTTTATGTGTGGTACTTGTTGCTGGATGATCTTCCTTGCTTCTTCACCGACTTATGATGTAATCTTGGAAAAGCGAGAATGAACATTCACTTTTAGAATCCACTGCACCGTCCAAAAGACTCAAGAATGTTTCAAATTCATTGAATGTTTTTGTTTCTTTAAAAATTGTTACAAGTCAATACATTTCCAGATTCAGCCATTGCTTTACACAACATGTTCACTTTCAGTCTTTAGTTCCAGCTGGTTGAAAAGACTCCCACAAAGAGCTCATAGCCGGTGAAAAATCCTGAAATAGACTTTACATCAGATCAGTTTATTCTATTTTCCTGAAATCATTCCACATGATGTACAGCAGAAAAATTCTGTACTTTGATGATTATGATTTCAGAATCCATGAGCTATTAGCAGTTTTCTTCACTTATCTGTCTTAAATATGTGTGGCAGTCTCAATTAATGTTGCTTTTGTTGTTGTTGTTTTTTGCGGAGATATGCAATGTACAAACATAACAAGGGAAATAAACTTGTGCTTAAATTGAAAGTGGAAATGCAGCCAGTCTGCATGAGTTGCCTCCCTTTAGTCTTATCTTTCTGTTTTGTAATTCGCTGCTTACTCGAAACTGTGAGTAGTTTCGGTGTTCTTCTTTTTATCCCATTATATGACAGAATATTCTTCAGGTGCACAGAAAGTTATTCACTCACTTAACGATTTTAACTGTATGTGACATATACATCCACAGTGGATGCACTGTCTCTTTCACCTGTGATGGAGGTAGCCATACTCCTTTTTTTGGGGGGAGGAATGTGTGCTAGATATGTTCGTGTTTCCATGACCCCCAGACACACTGAATGGATTTAAAGGGCCCGTAGCCTCACCCACTGTGTCATGACCCCCAGACACACGGAATGGATTTAAAGGGCCCATAGCCTCACCCACTGTGTCATGACCCCCAGACACACGGAATGGATTTAAAGGGCCCATAGCCTCACCCACTGTGTCATGACCCCCAGACACACGGAATGGATTTAAAGGGCCTGTAGCCTCACCCACTGTGTCATGACCCCCAGACACACTGAATGGATTTAAAGGGCCTGTAGCCTCACCCACTGTGTCATGACCCCCAGACACACGGAATGGATTTAAAGGGCCCGTAGCCTCACCCACTGTGTCATGACCCCCAGACACACAGAATGGATTTAAAGGGCCCGTAGCCTCACCCACTGTGTCAAGGGCTCGGCACAGGAAGGCAGGACCTAATCCTTTCCTTCTGATGGTTTTTTTAACCTTCCCCAACCAAAGTCAGGTAGTGAGGTACCCATACACACCTGGAATGAGTGGAGTTATGAAAATCAAAGTAAAATACCTGAATAGATTACAGTATCTTTAACATGTTTATTTCATCTTCTGCATGGTTGTACACAAAGGGGATTAAGGTACAAGCAGTTCTACACATCTGCTAAGATGAGAGATCAACAAAAACAAATCTCCACCTTTAACCCACAAGGTGCCGGATTCAAAATCATGACCCTCAGATCAAAAGTCAATCGCTCGACCAGCCGCCGTGGTGGAGTGGTTAGCGCCGCGGACTGACAGCTGAGAGGACGCGGGTTTGAATCCCAGTGGAGGTGGGTCTTTCTACCCAGAGTTGAGTGTGCTGTGGGCTTAAATGGGGAGACTGGGACCACACAGTCATCCACTTCAAGGATGCGTCTTTGGGTGTGTTGCTGCAATTACCTGACCAACACTGCAAGTGTCTGTATTTCTCGGGCCTGGTTAACACCGGGATGTCATTATGACAGGAAGCATAGAGTACAGCCTTGTCACACAGTCCCAAACCAAAATGGACCATAGCAACATCGTCATCATCATCATCATCTCCTCCTCCTTCATCATCATCAATATAAACAAAACAGTCTCAAAGTCTGTGGCCTTTCATAGTGACCTCAGTTTTGAAACCCCTCCACATCCGTGCTTGGGGTGAGTCCTGTCAATGTCTTCAGTGTCGGCAGATTCATGGTGTGTGGCCTCCTGGAGACCCAACATCGATGGTTCCCTGTGGACTGCTGACGCTGGAACTGTGACGGACGAACCTGGATGTGGCCGTGTATGGAGGAATCTAAATGATCTTCTGCGTGCGTATACACACAAAGGGGGTTCAGGCACTGGCAGGTCTGCACATATGTTGACCTGGGAGATCGGAAAAATCTCCACCCTTTACCCACCAGGCGACACTGAGATTCGAACCCCGGACCCTCAGATTGAAAGTCCAACGCTTTAACCATTCGGCTATTGCGCCCAACTTTCCTATGCAATAGGAAATTGACCAACCTTGCCCCCCTTGACCGAGTTTGAAGTGAACAAGACCACAAACCAAATCATGCGACTGAGATCGAGCATCGAGTCTAAAATATTTGGTGCTGGGGAGTGTCTTTCACACACAGAAACTTGGCAGTGAAAGAGTTAATACTAGTTTTTGTATTTGTATTTGTATTTCTTTTTATCACATCAGATTTCTCTGTGTGAAATTCAGGCTGCTCTCCTCAGGGAGAGCGCATCGCTACACTACAGCGCCACCCATTTTTTTGTAATTTTTCCTGCGTGTAGTTTTGTTTTTCCTATCGAAGTGGATTTTTCTACAGAATTTTGCCAGGAACAACCCTTTTGTTGCCGTGGGTTCTTTTACGTGCACTAAATGCATGCTGCACACGGGACCTTGGTTTATCGTCCCATCTGAATGACTAGCGTCCAGACCACCACTCAAGGTCTAGTGGAGGGGGAGAAAATATGGGCGGCTGAACCGTAATTCGAACCAGCGCACTCAGATTCTATCGCTTCCTAGGCGGACGCGTTACCTCTAGGTCATCACTCCATAGTTCTTACCTGTTGTTAGGGGCACCGCACTGTAGGGGTGGACAAGGGTCGCCCAGCAACACTGAGGTGCATGTAGCCATGGACAGAGAGAGAGACGTCAGGTCATAACCTCCCTGAACAAACAAATCATACACAGAATACAAGTCCATGGCTGCTGCCGGGTTTTTTTATTGGTTTCAAACATGGTTCAGCTAATGCTCACAATGCTAAGGAAAGTGTTACAACCGTGTTATCTGTCTTGAGAAATTGTGTGTGCATTGTGCTGTGTTGTCTATGCTGCATTGTATTGTATTGTATTGTATTACATTGCATTGAACTTCCGCTGAAGACAAAGGTGGTAGAATGGTTAAGACGCTCATCTGCCAAAATAGAGTGCATGGAAGTCTTGGTTCAAACTCTGCTCTTGCCCTTTCTCCCAAGTTTGACTGGGAAATCAAACAAAGTGTCTAGTCACTCTTGATGAAATGATAAACTGAGGTCCTGTGTGCAGCAAACACCTGGACCACTGATACAGAACACATGGCAATGAGACTGTTGTCCCCTGGCAAAATTCTGTAGAAGAAATTCTCTCTGATAGATACACACATATATCTGCATGCACTCCAAGTACATTGGGTTATGCTGCTGGTCAGGCATTTGCCTAGCAGATGTGGTGTAGCATATATGGATTTGTCCGAACTCAGTGATGCCTCCTTGAGAAACTGAAACTGAAAACTGTAATCCAGCCACAGCAGATATCTTTGAGTGGATTAGGGTCTGCTCTGTTTTGAGGGGAGCATGTTGTTGCCATAATGTGGTGCCAGCTTTTTTTGTTCTGTCTGCAAGTATACCTGTTTTACTTTCGAAGTGGATTTTTGGAAAGAAAAACTCTTTCGTTTCATTGGTTTCTTTCATGTGAACTGAGTGCATGCTGGACATGGGACCTCTGTTTATCACCTCTTCAGAAAAACTGTCACCCAGACCACCACTCAAGATCTAGACAGTGGAGGTGGGGAGTAAAACCTCGGTCCGTGTGTGACTCAAACCCTTGGCAACTTACTTCCTGGTTAGGAACATTACCACTTGGCCACCGCTCCACTAATTTGTACTGATGTTATGCTGTGACTTTATTCTACATTTCCACGTTCACACTACAACTTCTCACACATGCACGTATGCTCTTCTCCATTCCGCTTGCTGTTGTTACTGTGTGCTAACGACATTTTACTCTGAGACCACATACAGCAGGTTAAATGTCACAGAACAGATTCTAAACACAAGAAATATTAACCGCCAGACCAACAGAAACTCTTTGGCAGGGCTTAGGCATGAAACTGATTTCTGACAGCTGTCCGGCAACATATTCTGTCAGGAAAGCGCTCTTTAAAGGACAGCATGGATTAAAGACCCGTAACTGTGGGCATCGTGTGAAAACAAGAACACACATACAGGGTCTCCTCTGGTGTGTGGCCTCCTGCCAACCTAACATTGACAGTTCCCTATGGACTGCTAGCAGTAAGACTATGGCAAACAAACTCACATGTGGCTGTGTTGTGTAAGGGGGCGGGGGGGGGGGGGGCTTAGAATGAACTGAGCAGAGTAGGAGAATTGCCACTGAAATGATGATGGGGCAGGACAAAAAACAACAACAAAGGCACAAAGACACCTTACCTCCAGAACCAGTACCACCCGACCATTGGCCAGACTGCACAGCATGTGGGTCAGATGTCCAAAGCACTCCGGCAACACGCTGCACATTCCCTGAAACCATTTACAACAGAATTACAATATAATACAATATGATATGATACAATATAGCACAGCACAGCACAGCATGGTAAAGTACACTCAGGTACAGTACCCTGGGGTACAGTACACTACACAATACAATACAATATGATAAGATATGATATGGTACAATATGACACAGTATAGTACAGTGTGGTACAGCACAGCACAGCACAATGCAACACAACACAGCACAGAACAACACAACACAGCACCACTCGACACAACACAACACATTACAAAACAACACAGCACAACACAACAAAGCATCACACAGCAGTGCACAGCACAACACCACACAGCACAACACAACAAACACAACACAATGCAACACAATACAGCACAGCACAGCACAACACAACACTACACCACAACACACTACGCCACAACACACCACACCGCACCACACAAAACAACAAAATTTAACACAGCACAGCACAACACCACACCACACCACACGACGCAGCACAGCACAACACCACACCACACCACACAAGCAATGCAACGCAACACAACACACCACAATACACCTCACCAGCAGGTCCCCCTCAGCAGCATCAAAGCCAGCAGACACCAGCACCAGCTCCGGAGCAAACTGCAACACCAGCAACACGACACCATGGATTCCACAACACACGGTGTCTCACACTACCTGGTTCAGTTGGGGTTTTTTGACTCACTTGTGTAAACAAAGTGAGTCTATGTTTTAACCCGGTGTTCGGTTGTCTGTGTGTGTGTGTGTGTGTGTCTGTGCGTCTGTGGTAAACTTTAACATTGACATTTTCTCTGCAAATACTTTGTCAGCTGACACCAAATTAGGCATAAAAATAGGAAAAATTCAGTTCTTTCCAGTCATCTTGTTTA
Organism: Babylonia areolata; assembly: GCF_041734735.1. Lineage (NCBI taxonomy): Eukaryota > Metazoa > Mollusca > Gastropoda > Neogastropoda > Buccinidae > Babylonia > Babylonia areolata. The sequence continues at coordinate 9,513,196 of NC_134883.1, forward strand.
AAACAATATTGCACCTCTGGGATGGGCACAAAAAAATAAAAAATGAAGCCTAATTATATGCAAACTGCACTTACTGTTATATTTATATTTCTTGTATTCTCTAAACTTAGCACTTTAATCTGATATTCTGACCCAACAACAAGAGCAGTCATTATTATCATTTTTTGTTCAAACAGTAACTTCTTTTGCTAAGCATGGAAGTTTTATTTACTTTTGCAAACGTTTTGGTGAAGATAGTAAAAAAAAAAAAAAGGGAAATTACTCTGTAATTAATGCTAGGGGACTTCATTCGAATCTGGTCAGGACTTTTTTTTTTTTTTTTAACGCGAAGCTTTATAATAACAAATACAGAACACATTTTAACGATTAGATTTTTTTTTAAGTGTATCACAAGTGAGTCTTGAAGGCCTTGCCTCTCTTGTTTTTTATAAAGTCTCTCAAGAAAAACACCCCTCTTCCATTCTACCTACCATCTGATTTGACTTCTGTTGTGCTCCTTGGGCTTGTGTTGTGTTGTGTTGTGTTGTGTGTGTGTGTGTGTGTTTCTTTGCATGACCTGTTGTATGTTCGTTCATGTTTCGTGGAAGCCTCCTTGATGCATGCGTGTTTATGTATGTTTAGCTTTTTTTTGTTGTGAATGATCACAAGCTCTTTGCCTGGGAAGTGTTAGTGTCACCATGATGACTGTTATTGTTATTAATACTACATTCATTATCATCATCATCATCACTATCATCAATATTATTATTATTATTATTATTATTATTATTACATTGTACATTAAACATGCAAGGTCAAATGTCCATGTTCAGAAAAACACAAAACACATTCATTGTAATTGTGTAATATGTATCTGGAAGAGAGAAAGAAAAAAAAAAGCATACCCACTGATGGACAATGCATTCAGAAGCACCAAAAAAGAAAATACATATGTTATGTACAGTGCTACATAACCTGCATGCAACTGAGGCACATGCATAAAAAAAAAATACCCACTGAGCCAAGGCCTTTTGTGGCTGACCTAGATAAATACACTAAGAAACCCTTTTTAAAAAACAAAAGTAAAATAAATGTTCTGTTTCTTCATAAAGTGAACTTTAAATGATCCTATCATTTGAAGAAAACACTACTGACCACCTGAACATGGCCTGGGAATGCTGAAGAAGAAGAAAACACTAAGAGCCAAGCAGAAAACGAACTTAAGAACCAAAAAAATGTCAGGCCACTGACTATTTTTTTTTAAATTATTATTATCTTCTGTTTGCAACAACATGTGTTGAGACCGCAATGTTACAAAATAACTATCACTGTCAGTAATACACTTTCATAAAATAAAATAAAAAGAAATCCTCTGCTTTTCTCAAGAAACCAACAAATATGCTACAAAACTGGGGGTGGGGGTGGGGGGTGTGGGGGGGGGGGGCTGGGGAGGGAATTCACACATTCTCCACTTCCTGATAATTAAAGAATAGAATGAATAAACAGACACAACACTGCCTTGAAAAATTCCAAACATGTTTTCCACTAACCTACAATACTGACCTCATAGGCGATGGGCATGACGATTCTCTGAAACGCAGCCATGTACTCTGCATTGCCCATCTTCTTCTGCACACAACCAACACCAGCATATACAAAATTGCTAAAGAAAAAAAAATCTCCATAATCAACACTAATGTATCAAAAAACCTATCTCCTGAAAAGAAAGAGAAAGAATCAGAGAAAGTATGTAATTTGATCATCAGAGGCAGAGAAAGAATTTGAGAAAGTCTGTTATTCGATCCTCAGAGAAAGAATATGCGAAAGTATGTAATTTGATCATCAGAGACAGAGAAAGAATATGCGAAAGTATGTAATTTAATCATCAGAGGCAGAGAAAGAATTTGAGAAAGTATGTAATTTGATCCTCACAGACAGAGAAAGAATATGAGAAAGTATGTAATTTGATCATCAGAGACAGAGAAAGAATCTGAGAAAGTATGTAATTTGATCCTCACAGACAGAGAAAGAATCAGAGAAAGTATGTTATTCGATCCTCTTGCAAATAAGGTGGCATATTTGTCAGCAGTGCTTGGCTCCACAAGTATGAGTGCATATGCACAAACACCCACTCGGACACACACACACACACACACATGCATACACACAAACATGCACACACACACACACATTGCATAGTGTTAGATACATGCATGCATGCACACACACAAAAAAAAAACCAGTCACGCTCTCCCTACCTCTCCATTTCCCCCATACCCCCATTCTACACACCCCCTCCCACACCCCTCTGTTTCTCTCTCTCTCTCTCACTCACTCACTCTCTCACTCTTTCTCTTTCTCTCTCCTTTCAATCTAATACCAGCTGGAGTGTAATGACGTAAAAACTGAAGACAACAACTACTGCTACTATATGTAGCTAGTACACACATTCTCATAAGCATACAGATTATCACTGTTCACACATGTGGAAGTGAGCTCACATCAAGCCAGGGTACGTTGACATTAAAACCCTGGCCCTTCCCTCGTCCTGTAAAATGAAGATCTCCATCCGGCCCAAAGGGAAAGAAATCAGCCCCAAAACGATGTACAGAGATGTACAGAACACTGTGGAGAAAAAAAACAAAACAAAAAAAAAACCAAACAAACATGAGAAAGAATCAAGGAATATGAGGGGGGAAATCTGCATGAGATATTGCTCGTTATGGTGACTGCAAGCTGCTTAGATCAGTGTGTATGTGTGTCAGTTGTCAGTTTGTGTGTGTGTGTGTGTGTGTGTGTGTGTGTGTGTGTGTGTGTGTGTGTGTGTGCGTGCGTGCATGTGTGTGTACGAATGACATAATTCAGCGCACTTTCAACAGTACATAATATAATGAAAGTTGTCTCCAAAGACTGGCATGTAACACACACACACACACACATACACACATATACACACACACACATGCACACACACACACACACACACACACACACACACACACACACACACACACTGGCAGAAACAGAATATTTTTTACTGAACACTCAACCTGTTCATTTATGAACAAGTCTATGCTAAATCTGACATGCTTCCCAATAACGTTGTTATCGACAGGTGATATGTTTCACCTACCTGGGGTCACTGTAGAACGTGTGCTGAGTTGCGTTTCCATGGTGAACATCCCAGTCCACGATCAGTACCCTTGGAAATGATAAACAGTATTTTCTTTTTTGTGTACATGGGGGATTTAGTATGAGCAGCGTGAGGTTCTTATGCCTCTGGAACACTATGGGAAAAGGAGCAGCAAAAAAACAACAAAAAAACCCAAAAAAAACCCCAAAAAGCTAGAAGTATTTTGTTAATCCACTTTGTTTTCATGTGTGTGGTGGGGTGGGGGTATGTTTGTGAGTGTGTGTTTGGGGTATGTGAGTGTGTGGGTAGGGGTGGTGTGGCTGTGTGTGTGTGTGTGTTCGTTTTGTTTATTTATTTATTTATAGTCTGTTCATATAAGATGATTATAGCAGACTAAAAATAAATGATATTGTTATTATTGTTATTGTTGTTGTTGTTGTTGTTGTGTGTGTGTGTGTGTGTGTCCGTATGCATGTGTAAATGTGTTTGTGTGCATACATATGTGTTTGTGAGTGTTTGGGGGGTGTGTATTTTTAAGTTTCCATCATCCACCGAAACACCGACACATATTATAGGATATTTAGGATGCATATTTAATCTTCTGCATGCATACACACATGAAGGAGAATAATGCACAATCATATCTGCACATATGTTGACCTGGGAAATGATTTAAAAAAAAAAAAATCTCCACCCCTTAATCCACCAGATGCCAATGCAGGGCTCAAATCCAGGACTTTCAGACAATGCTTTAACCACTGTGCCCATCCTGATATTGGTTGCAGGCATATTACTTCTTCTTCTTCTTCTTCGTTCGTGGGCTGCAACTCCCACAATAACTTGCATGTACACAAGTGGGCTTTTACGTGTATGACCATTTTTACCCTGCCATACAGGCAGCCATATTCCATTCTTGGGGGTGTGCATGCTGGGTATGTTCTTGTTTCCACAACCCACCAAATGCTGACATGGATTACAGGATCTTTAACGTGCGTATTTGATCTTCTGCTTGAGCATACACATGAAGGGGGTTCAGGCACAAGCAGGTCTGCACATACTTGACCTGGGAGATCAGAAAAATCTCTACCATTTACCCACCAGGCGCCGTCACCGAGATTCGAACCCAGAACCCTCAGACTGAAAGTCCAATGCTTTAACCATTCAGCTATTGCGCCCATCGCAGGCATACAGTTTAGATGGGAAAGGGAAGGGGAAAGACAGACAGGTATACACAGAATTATGTGCACAGCAGAGCAATCCATCCACAGCTCTCTTACCGTTGGACTCCAAACTTGTCCTGAGCGTGACGAGCAGCGACAGCGACATTGTTGAAGATGCAGAATCCCATGGCATGGTCACTTTCTGCATGATGTCCTGGGGGTCTGGGTAAGCATCACACATAGCAAACACACATTACGTCTCTTTGATGATGTTGATGATGATGATATGGATACTTATATAGTGCCTATCCTCGGTCGGAGACTTAGCTCTAAGCACTTTAC
>NC_134883.1:9522809-9545309 GCF_041734735.1 Babylonia areolata
TCAGTGATAACAACAACACCCCCATCTCCACCCTCACAACAACAATAACACACAAATATGAACACACTCACACACATGAACACACACACACACACACATACACACACACATGCACGCACGCATACACACACACACACACACATACACACACACATGCATACATACACACACACACGTGCACACACACACATACATACACACATGAACGCACAAACACACACCCCACACTAACATACTCACACACATACACAAACACACACACTTTCCTTTTAATACAATACACAACATCATTTTTGCCTTACACAATTTAGTCTGATACCAGCCAGCCCTGTGTTATCCAGTAAATGGATTTACCACTTCATATGTTTGTGAAAATGCGTGTGTGTGTGTGTGTGTGTGTGTGTTTGGGTGTGTGCATGTGTGTGTGCTTGTGGATAGGTGTGCGCAAGCCAGTATGGATGTGTATTTTTTATTGAATGTGTGTGTGACACAGGGAGACACAAAGGCATAGCACGAGAGTTACGGCTTTGTAAGGTTTATAACATGTCTGTGATTGGTGATGAGTTTCATTTTATAATGGAATGTCCCAATTATGATCAGTTACGAAATAGATATGTTCCTAAAAAATATTTGTCTCCAAAATCGGTTTTTAATTTTTGTGATATGCTCAAAGGAGGCAAAAAAGTCATTTTAGCTGTAAGTAAGATGATTAGATTTGCAAATGTTGCCTAGTTATACTTTTGGAGTTAAAAGGCATTTGTGTTTTCTCAACTTTTATGTGACATTGTCGTGTATTTGGAAATGTTTGTTCTCGGCATGAAAAGATTATTTTGCAGTAATCCTCCATACTCCAATAGGAGTGAAAGGATAATTAAAACTTAAAACTTGAAACTTGTGTGTGTGTCTGTGTGTGTCTATGTGTCTGTGTCCGTGTTCAAAAACAGGTTAATGTATGCATCATGTGTGTGTAAATATGTGTGTACATGTGTGTGTTCATCTTCTATGCCAATGCTGATTTCTTTTGGGGGTTTTTTTTGTTTTGTTTTGTTTTTTTTGTTGTTGTTTTTGCTGCCACATCATCTGCCCCGTTTCAGTGGCATTGCTCCCACACCGCTCATTCCCAGTCCCCCAGTGCTGCCTACCCCCCTTTTCAAGTTCCAGGGACACACATCTTAAAAACCAGGGACAAAGCCTGATTTCCAGGGACACCTCTTATGACGATGAGCATCGCAAATTTTGGTGTGTTTTTTATGCTTCTCGGTCGACACATGGCGAGTGATTTCGTCCCGTCCTCCTGAACCGATGGAAAACTCGCAGGCACAAATTTCACAACAAGCGTAAGTGTCTGTCTTGCTGCGCTTAATAAATGGCCATGTCTCGGTGTACTTCGCAATGAAAGTTTGATGCCGTTTTGCTTTCTTCTTCGATGTAGATTCGCACTCCTTGCTGCTTCGCTTCGACGCCATTATTTCAATCTCTCTCGAAAGTTCCACATCGGCCTATACGCATGCGCGCTGGTCACACTTTTGGCGGTGTGGCCATAGTCAGTCGATGCGTATTCGCCTAAAGACTTTTTCCCGGGACACGAAACCGAAAAGTGGATTCCCGGGACGGACTGTCCGTTTTCATTGTTTTCCGGGACAAATACCCGTACCCCGGGACGGTAGGCAGCCCTGGTCCCCCAAACACAGCCACACCTGGGTTCGTCTGTCATGCTCCCAGCATCAGCAGTCCACAGGGAACCATCGATGTTAGGTCGCCAAGAGGCCACACACCAGAGGAGACCCTACACTGCTGCTGAGTCACTTCAGTGGTGTTCAATGGTGCCTGTTCTGATTTAACGTACTTAGGACACCACCTACTAAGCCCCCTACTGACGACAATAATGGCTTATTCGCAGAGCCAGACTGAGTGAGCGTCCCTCCCAGAGTGGAGACCACCGCCACATCCCTCCAACAACAGCCACCCATGAATCTGCCGACACTGAAGACACAGACAGGACTCACCCCAAGGATGGAAGTAGAGGGGTATCAAAACTGTGGTCACCATGGCAGCAGGACATGAAAGGCCACAGACTTTGAGACATTTTTGTTTATATTGGTAATGATGAAAGAGGAGGAGGAGGATAACAACGATGATGACAATGTTGCTATGGAGGTCCATTTTGGTTTGGGACTTCGTGACAAGGTTGTATTCTACACTTCCTTTCATACTTGCAGTGTTGTTCAGGTAATTAGAGTAACACACCCAAAAACGCATCCATGATGTGGATGACACTCGACGGTGTGGTCCCAGTCTCCCTATTTAAGCCCATAGCAAGCACACTCAACTCTGGGTAGGTGCCAGCCGCGGGCCGAAAAACCCTCCTCCGCTGGGATTCGAACCCGCGTCCTCCCAAATCATAAAACAATGTGTTCAACCAAACATGGAACTGATACCTCCACTTGCAGACATCTCTTCAGCAGACCCCACTCTCTGTGCTTCTCAAAGATACTGGAAGTCCTTTTCGGCCTCTCAGGGTGTGTGCTAAAACCAAACCAAAACAACAATATGCATTCCTGAAGTGCAAATGAAATAGGAAACTGCTATTTCTTTCATTAATTCCTTGTTGAAAAGTGTCGGACAAGTAGAGCTTATGCGGGCCAGTAGCAAAAAAAAAAAAAAAAAAAAAAAAAAAAAAATCACAATTATTAGTTTTTAAAGATTTCTTTATAAGTCTTATGAACATAAACTAAACATTATGGTACAAACCAGAAGGATTCACCAAACAATGCAAGACATGCAAATGAAAAAAAAAAAAAGCATGCTAGAAGAGTTCATCTGCTGATTCATAACATCACATATAATTTCAGAAGAAGTAATGATGTATCAAAAACCTTTCCTTGAAGCATTCATTCCCCTGGAGAAAACTGACCAGGCATAAAAATTGGTTGCTAGGTATATGATCAAACACACTCATTAAAGACCATGTAATCCATGCTGGTGGTGGGTGGGCTATGGAAACCCGAACACATTCAGCACGCTGGAAACAAGAGCATGACTGCCTGTACAGAAGGGTAAAAAAACAATGAAAATAAAGGGGATGGGGGGGTGGGGGGGGGTATAAATAATAGAAAACCCTACTCACACTTAAACTAATGAGGGAGCTACAGCCTACTGGTGCAGAAGACGAAGACGAAGATGAAGATGAAGAAGAAGAAGAAAGAAGAAGAACAAGAAGAAGGAAATTTAGTGTAACTCTTAGCATCACCAACTACCTTGTCTACTTCACAAGAAGAAGAAAAGTTAGTGTTACTGTTAGCATGTAGATAAGGTAGTGTAACTCTTAGCATCACTGGCTACCTTGTCTACTTCACAAGAAGAAGAAAAATTAGTGTTACTGTTAGCATGAATAAAAAAGGAGGAGTTTGTATTATACTCCATGTTTGGTGTTTACATATACTTACCATGTCAAACTGATGCAAACTAGGCCTATGGTTTGCTCTGTTTGGCCAAATTTCGCGCGGCTAACAGTGAAAAGACGCCCCTCTTAGTCTGGCCCGCTCTTAGCCAATCAAACGCCTCTAACAGCTATAAGCGCTGAATCATTCCTTTGGCCAAGGCTCTCCACGCCATCTTGTCAGGTTTTCGCTCTGTCTCGTCTAACGCTTTTTTTGGCTATTAAGCGTTTTCATTTGGCCTTATAGTTAGTGTTACTCTTAGCATCACTACCTTGTCTACTTCACAAGAAGAAGAAAAATTAGTGTTTCTGTCAGCATCACTGGCAACCTGGTTTATTTCACACACATGACTTGGACTCAGGTTAAAAACCTGTGGCTCTATGCGTAAAGGTAAGAAAAATAACTGATCTGGTTTTTAGTCCAGTAAAAAATACAGGAACACTTGAATCAAATGTACACACATATCAAAGCTCATACGTATACATCAGTGAGGACAGGTATGGATTTCCACTTGTGCTAGCTTCACATTGCACTCATACTCATTCTGTACACATGCATGAATACACACATGCACATTCATTCTAAATTGCTTTGACATATGCAGTTTCACAAACACACATATACAAACACACATGAGCACACACACACACACACACACACACACACACACACACACATGCATCTATGAACACACACTCCACATACACATGTGCATAACACATGCATTCTTCTTCATCACTTATAAGCTGCCGCACTCCATTTCTGGATGCAGAAGAATTACAAGCAAGCACACATATTTGTGCAAACAGGCGCACAAAAATACACAAAATCTGTGCATGTGACATCAGCTCAGCAACTAAATGTGCAGATACAATTTGTTTTCATGCCAAACATTGATGTGCTTGTGCTCCATTTAAGAAATGAAAATGAAATAAGCATGAAAATAAAGAATTAAAATTGAGAAATGTTATGTTTTAAAACTTTTAACCCTTTGATCCCTGACCACCGCTTTACCGGTGGTAGAGAAAAATGGCATAATGCCTAGCCACCGGTTGAGCGGTGTGTGTAAACACTTGTGTCGTGTTTTGCTATTGGCTGACTTATATTGAAGAGCCAATCAGAAAAAAACCATAATATTCTGATGTCAGCGAACGTAGTACCAACATGGCCGCACCTTTTCACTGTGTTCTGTGCATGTGCTTCAGATAAAAAAGATCGATTTCAATATAAGTCAACCAATAGCAAAACACGACACAAGTGTTCACGCACCGCTCAACCGGTGGCTAGGCATTATGTCATTTTTCTCTACCACCGGTAAAGCAGTGGTCAGGTCACTCTTTTTATATCTGCCATGATACATTAAATACCAATTATTTGCAAATTTTGGCTCAGGAACTCAGGCAGAAGGGTTAAAAATGCTCAGGAACTCAGGGCTCAAAGGGTTAAAAAAAAATATATATATACAAGCAAGCATGCACTTTTTACTTACATGGCGCGAGCATCAATCTTGAGCTTTGCACTGGAAGGGAGTCACATGACATAAATGTATGCTAACTTCCAATCACATTCATATCCTCTATGAAATAAAAGCTTCAAGAAGTTCACTTTTATTTTCAATCAAATTTGAAAGCTCAGTGGGGAAAAAAAAAGGGGGGGATATAAACAAAATAAGCAAGAACCATAACCAAACAATTCAATCAGTTGCCCCTCTTTGTGAGTTCAGCTCATCACTCCACACAGAACGGACTGGGCCATTGGAAATGTTGGTTCAGTTTCAGTTTCAGTTTCAGTTTTTCAAGGAGGCATCACTGCGTTCAGACAAATCCTTATATATGCCAGGCAGATGCCTGACCAGCAGCATAACCCTATGCACTTGTCAGGCATTAGCCCACGCATACTTTTGTGTGTACCTATTAGAGTGTATTTGTTGCCATGGGTTCTTTTTTTAGTGAACCAAGTGCATGCTACACACGGGACCTTCAAATCAAATCAAATCGAATCAAAAACACTTTATTAATCCACATGGAAATTAAGTTGTGCAATCACAGTCTCATTGTAAACACTGGCATAAAATCATGCGCAACATAAGAAGAGATTAAAACTTGTCAAATAAGAATTCCCAATAGCTGACGATATACTAACCCCCCCCCACACACATACTCATGTTAAGACAATAGGGTATTGCACAACAATATTAACAAATGAAAACATCCAACAAAAAAAGGGTATAGATTACTAAAAATGACATGCGCGCACGCACGCACGCACACACACACACACACACACACACACACACATGCACACACACACACACACACACACACACACACACACACACACACACAAACAACGTATGCATGCACATAACATATGTCATGCCAATAAAATTAGAACATTAACATTAACCTCGGTTTATCATCTCATCCTAATGACTGGATGCTCATTTCATTTTCCAGTCAAACCTGGGAGAAAGGGCGAGAGCAGGTTTCGAACCCAGCCCCTCACGGACACTGTATGGAAGATAAGCATCTCAACCACACTGCCACCTTGCTCCTGGATATGCTGGTTTAAGTATAAAGAAATATTCCCTGAATATCTGGCATTGCCATCCTGAAATGGCAGAGAACTGAAATATAAAGTATCTGAAAGATATTTTAGGCAACCACAGAATCAACAGATAACTGAAATTCGTAGCATCTGAAAGATATTTTAGGCAACCACTGCTGCTGTGGAACACATGTGACCCATTCAGAAACAAATAAAAAGGGTTACTCAGTGTTTAGTACGCGTCGGTCTGGCCAGGTGCAAAGGTAATGTACTATTTTACTGTCTTATGGACATTCCATCAGAACTCTCCAGTCACTTCAAGACAACACAGGACAGGCAAGGCTTTCATGACTAACATGAGTTTAAAGAGCACACATATAAATTATGCACACACAAGCAAATACACATGCACACACACACACACCACAAAAACACACTTACACACGCACGCACACACACACACACACATGAAAACAAGTTGTTGCTTACACATCATGAAGATTCTTGTGTTTGTTCATGGCAGTGTCAAACACAAAGCAAGTCCTGCAAAAAAAACCAAAAAAAACCAAAACAACATGCATAGGAATACTTGGCATCATTTATACATAGTTTGCAGCAAATTAAAAAAGAGTACTATTTCCAGCCAAATTATTAATACAACATGAAACAATGAAAACATGGAGACACAAAATAAAAACTGACAAACATATTCACCTTGCCTGTGAATGCAGTTCCTGGCACACATTTATGCAATCAATCAGTGTGTATGCAGGCTGATTAAATTTTGAAACATTCCTTTATTTCCTTTAACTCACTCAGTACGGCCAGTCCTCTCTTCTCCTCTACACAGACCCCTTGGATGTCCAGTGGGTGTCTGAATGACCCAACCTTTAGCTTCCGTCATCAGAATTGTCGTATTCTTTGTCAACATTCACCTCTTCAGTATAAGAGTGTTCTGCTTGCAATATTTTGATGATGGTAATTGGGATGAAACGCTGTTAATGTTGTCTCTTTCGCCGTTCGTATGGAGAGAGTTCATGTTTTCATACAAATGTGATTCACCTGGGGGGAAATGGGGGAGGTGGACAGAGGGAGTATGCGAGACAGCAACTTGAAACAAAACTATCAGAAAATCCCAAATCATTCAGTATCAGTATAAACCAGCAAATGGCAAATCGTTCATTATCTACATCATGATTTCAAATCATTTATTGCAAATATGAATAAATCAATCCAAAAAGAAGAACTGATGATGCCAAAAGCAGCAACAGGCAAGAAATGCCATAGAGAATAAACCATTCTGATGGCGCATTCCAAGGTCATATGCAAATAAGGAGTTAAAAGCGTAAGGTCACTTTGGCTGTCATTTTGTTGTTCTTGGTGGAGTCAGGACTTTTTGTACAAGTTATCATGACGAAGGTCATGCATACCACAGACAAAAATATTTTGAGTGCTTGTCGCTGATTATTAGATGGAAATATTTAGAAAAAGTGAAAGGCACCAGCAGAGATCACAATATAAACCAATGAAAGGGAAAACAGCAAATCAATCACTGTGATGTCTGCAAGTGAATTTTATCAACAGTGGGGGTGAGCAGGAGAATTCAGAGATGACAAAAATCAGCTGCATTTGAGGTATAAAGAAGAACTGTTAGCTTCTTTTAACTGAAGAAGGTTTTAAGAATCAGATATGTGTGAGCAGCACAACAACTACAAAGGTTGAATGTAGAGTTCTAAGTCTACTTGGACTTGATGGAGAACACAGAACAAGACAAGAAAATGCTTGCTGACACAGCCAACTGGGGTCACTCCAATCAAATTCAGCTGTTTCACAGAATAACGTCTGTGGAACATAGCCAGATGCATTCAAGCATTACATGACAGACAGGACTGAAGTGAACAGATCTTAACAATAGAAATATAGCAGAGTCTAATGTCAAATGTTAAGAAGCATCATGGCCAAATTGCTTAGGTGCTGGATTCCGGTCGCAACTAACGCCAGTCAGCTGGATTCTGCAACAAACTGATCAAGACAAGACTTCTGATCCAGCAATCAGAGTTTGAAGCTCCATTTCGGCCTGCTGTTTTGTCCTGTCTGCCAAACAGACCTTCCCTTACAGCCTCTACAGACAGACCTGAATATTGGACCTTAACAGCCACAAGCCAGCCTGCAGCAGACGTGAACAACCCCCAGTTCCTAAATCTTTGTTCGTGAAGCCAAGCCATGATGACTACTTTCCTTGCTCCACCCAGGATGGCCCAAGAACAGCTGGAGGCCAGACACTGAAGCAGAGCTAAAGGGATCCAGCTGAAGGGATGCAGAAAGGGCAGCCCAGAGTCAAGTTTGGTGGAGAAACATCACTGATGGCCTATGCCCCACAGGGAGTGAAGGGCCTAAGTAAGTAAAAAAGTACCCAGGTGTAAACGGGTACCCGACCTTGGTAGGGGAAGGCTGAATTGGTGGAAGGAGAGGAGTGGGTCCTACTGCCATGCCCTTGACACAGTGAAAGTCAATACACTGCCCCCACAACCATAAAAGTATACAAGGGGACCACAACTGTCACCTCAAAAATCCCCACAAACCAGATAACGATCACAACAGCAACAGGACAAGAAACACTGCCATCCTGTGTGGTGGTGCTTTGGAAAGTGAAAGTTTCTGCAATCAGTCAGATGATGTCTATGGGGCCACAATCATCACATCAAAAATCTCCAAAGACTAGCTGATGAGAGGGGATGAGAGAGAGTGTATGTGTGCGTGTGTGTGCGCGTGGTGTGTGTGCGTGGTATGTGTGTGTGTGTGTGTGTGTGTGTGTGTGGGTAGATGTGCAATGCGGTTTGGCTGACTGAAATGGAGAGGCACATAAATTTCAGTAATCTGTATATTTGTATATAACTATTTCCATTTGGTGCCATTTAATTTATCTTTTTTATTTTCTATTCATTTTATTCATTTTATTTGTTTGTTGTTTTCTTCTTATGTTGGACATGTGCTGCTGCCAAAAAGAAAATCTCTGTACCAAAGTACAGACAATAAAGTTTGTGTATTGTGTGTATCGTGTGTATCGTGTGTATTGTGATCATTACAAGAGCAGTTTCAATGTCAGCCTCTCAAGGAGGTGACACTGCCTCCAGACAAATCCATGAACACCACACCACAACTGCCAGGCAGATGCCCAACCAACAGCATAATCCACCACACTTGGTCAGGCCTTGAGTGCATGCATGTTGTAAATTTGTGTACCTATCAGAGTGGATTTCTTCAGCAGAATTCTGCCAGAGGATAACACTCATGTTGCCATGGGTTCTTTTTCAGTGCACCAAGTGCGTGCTGCACACGGAACCTCAGTTTATTGCCTCATCCAAATAACTAGACACTCCATTTGATTTTCCAGTCGAACTTGGGAGAAAGGGCAAGAGCAACAGGATGAGAAACACCACCGACCTGTGCGGTGCTTTTGACAGGGATGTTTCGGCGATCAGTCGGTCTATCCGAGCCCTGTTCTTGGCGATGGTGTCTGGGGACTGCCGGGGAAAGTGACCCATGACGTCGTACTCTGGGGGTCTGTTGTCAGCGGTCACAAACTCCACAGTTTCCCTGCACAAAGGGTCAGCAGCTGACAGTTTGTTTAACATGTGTGTGTGGGTGTGTGGGTGTGTGTGTGTATGCGTATTTTCAATTTTTCATGTGTGTGTGTGTGTATGCGTATTTTCAATTTTTCATGTGTGTGTGTGTGTGTGTGTGTGTGTGTGTTTGTGTATGTGTTTTCAATTTTACATACTTCCACTTTAAATGATATGAGACAGGTATTAATATAGAAAAAAATTTAAAGGGAGGGAAGGGTTGGATGGAGGTGGGAGAAGGACGCTGGGGAGGGAAGAGTGGTTAAAGAAATGATGCATATAAATCTACACATGTGTGCATGTGTGTGTGTGTGTGTGTGTGTGTGTGTGTGTGTGTTCATGTGTGTTTGGATGGGTTGGGAAAAGTGTATATGTGTATATTTGGTTTGCTACATTGGTTGCTATACAACTCTACACTGGTTGCTGTTATAACTGCTACATGAACTGCAAGTAATACAGCAGTCACATGTGTACAAGTTTCTGAGGTAAAAGTTTCAAATCACATGAATGCAAAAAAAAATTTTTTTTAATAAAATTCTGCACCATAAAAGACATTCAGCAACTACAAGGGGAGTTCAGTCACTACATGATTGAACCTTCTGTTTCCTATACACTGACCATATTCAGTCCAGAACAAACAAGAGTGGCAGTTCTTTGATGCTGCCCTACATACCAGGGGGTGTAACCAGCAGTAAGAAAGTATGTGAGTAAGTAACAGACTGCAGAGACCCAGACTTTTGACACACAACCAACAGACCTGGAAGAATCTGTTCTGGTGAACAGTTCTAGCATGTGGTGCCCCAAGGACTCTTCACAGAGTTAACTCATTAAAGCCTGCGCCTCAGTAAACACTGCTCTGGCATGAAGATTTGCTTCATTAATCAAATAGCGTACACTTTCCTATGAGTGCTTAAAAAAAACCCACAAGCAATGGGAACTAACATCTACAGTATTTCCAGCTGTGTCCCCACGTGTCAATTTGGAGAGGTTGATTTCAGTGCATTGTCTTCATTTGTCCTGAGGCAGTAAACTCCATGGGATTGAATGGGTTAACTCACTCAGTACGGCCAGTCCTCTCTTCTCCTCTACACAGACCCCTCGGATGTCCAGTGGGTGTCTGAATGACCCAACCTTTAGCTTCCGTCGTCAGAATTGTGGTATTCTTTGTCAACATTCACCTCTTCAGTATAAGAGCCTTCCGCTTGCAATATTTTGATGATGGTAATTGGGGTGAAACGCTGTTAATGTCGTCTCTTTCGCCGTTCGTATGGAGAGAGTTAAGGGAAGATGATGAAGAAGAAGAAGAGAATACACTGTACAGGACCAACGCCTTGACCACGCCACCCTTCACAGAAACGACCACAGCCATGAACAACTTGAACTTTAGGGGCAGATCGCCAACAGGTTGTTAAAATCACCACTACGATACACCGCATGCTGACTGTGCTCAGTCTGTACCCACCTGGGTGGCGTCAAGTTGATGTCCTGTAACATGCACTGTTCACCCCCGTCGAAGGTTTGAAACGTGTCAAAGCATCGCCAGTATGGCCTGAGAACCTTGATGACATTGACAATGCTGCTGATGACGCTGCAACAAGAAACAAAAACGCACACACACAAAAAATCACTTGACAACTTGTTTTCTTGAGATAATAGTTTCTGTTTGCAACATTGCAGTTTTGTATTTATTTATTTATATTTCTTTTTAACACAACAGATTTCTCTGTGTGAAATTCGGGCTGCTCTCCCCAGGGAGAGCGCGTCGCTACACTACAGCGCCACCCATTTTTTTGTATTTTTTCCTGCGTGCAGTTTTATTTGTTTTTCCTATAGAAGTGGATTTTTCTACAGAATTTTGCCAGGAACAACCCTTTTGTTGCCGTGGGTTCTTTTACGTGTGCTAAGTGCATGCTGCATACTAGACCTCGGTTTGTCGTCTCATCCGAATGACTAGCGTCCAGACCACCACTCAAGGTCTAGTGGAGGGAGAGAAAATATCGGCGGCTGAGCCGTGATTCGAACCAGCGCGCTCAGATTCTCTAGCTTCCTAGGTGGACGTGTTACCTCTAGGCCATCACTCCAGTTATGGTCACACTGCAGTAACAAAAAGACATAAAACTGTATGATCATTGTGATATTATTCTGCACTGGTAAAATGACTACACTTATATGTATAGAGCATAATGTGTGCATGCGCATAATATGATAATGAATAGAATAATGAAAATTGAGCAGATGCCTGGCATTTGCAGAAAATGAATGTACTGGATACACAAACAGAACACAAACACACATGCACAAAAAAAGCAAAAGAATTCCCACCTGTCGGAGGGTTCAGACATGGGAGGTAACTGTGGACAAGGGTCACCCAGGAGGCTGCGAAGTGTCAGAGCGCAGCCTTCCGACAGTGACTGCAGGCAGTAGCCTCCCTGTTGGAGGAAATTCATCACTGCTTGGCAGGCATGGTTCTCACATCCCTACTATGTGTGTGTGTGTGTGTGTGTGTGTGTGTGTGCGCGCGCTCATACCTACATGAATGTGTGCGCATTTGTATGCACATGTACAAGCTGTGTGTGCATAGAATGTATACATATGTGTGTGTGTGTGTGTGTGTGTGTGTGTGTGTGTGTGTGTGCATCACATGTGCATCGGTACAATCAAGTTTGGGTGGAAAGGGGTGGGGGAGGGTGTTGTCGACATCATGATACAACAGCCACTTATCGTGAGATTAAATACAGTAGTGTTGAACTGACTTATACCTCAAACACATGTCCGGTACTTCTGTCCATCAGTCCTCTTACCTCCAACAGTGTACAGAGCCGTCCTTCACACAGAGCTGACAGCATGTGGATGAAGTGAGCGTAGGCAGCTGGACTGACCATCATCTCTCCCTGTGGTATAACAGTACCATCAACATCTGGGTACAACAGTACCATCAACACCTGTGGGTACAACAGTACCATCAACACCTGTGGGTACAACAGTGCCATCAACATCTCTCCCTGGGTACAACAGTAACATCAACATCTGTGGGTACAACAGTAACATCAACATCTGGGTACAACAGTACCATCAACATCTGTGGGTACAACAGTACCATCAACATATCAGTACAACAGTACCATCAACACCTGTGGGTACAACAGTACCATCAACATCTCTCCCTGGGTACAACAGTAACATCAACATCTGGGTACAACAGTACCATCAACATCTGTGGGTACAACAGTACCATCAACATCTGTGGGTACAACAGCATCATCAACATCTGTGGGTACAATAGTACCATCAACATCTCTCCCTGGGTACAACAGCACCATCAACATCTGGGTACAACAGTACCATCAACATCTGTGGGTACAACAGCATCATCAACATCTGTGGGTACAACAGTACCATCAACATCTCTTCCTGGGTACAACAGTACCATCAACATCTGGGTACAACAGTACCATCAACATCTCTGTGTACAACAGCACCATCAACATCTCTCCCTGGGTACAACAGTACCATCAACATCTCTCCCTGGATACAACAGTAACATCAACATCTGGGTACAACAGTACCATCAACATCTGTGGGTACAACAGTACCATCAACATCTCTCCCTGGGTACAACAGTACCATCAACATCTCTCCCTGGGTACAACAGTACCGTCAACATCTCTCCCTGGGTACAACAGTACCGTCAACATCTCTCCCTGGGTACAACAGTACCATTAACATCTCTCCCTGGGTACAACAGTACCATCAACATCTCTGGGTACAACAGTACCATCAACATTTCTAGGTACAACAGTATCATCAACATTTCTGGGTACAACAGTACAACAGTATCATCAACATTTCTGGGTACAACAGTACCATCAACACCTGGGTACAACGGTAACATCAACATCTCTCCCAGGGTATAACAGTACCATCAATATTTCTCCTTGGGTACAACAGTACAATCAACATCTCTGGGTACAACAGTACCATCAACATCTCTGGGTACAACAGTACTATTAACATCTCTCCCTGGGTACAACAGTACCATCAACATCTCTGGGTGCAACAGTACCATCAATATCTCTCTGGGTACAACCAGTATCATCAACATCTCTCCCTGGGTATAACAGCACCATTAACATCTCTCCCTCAGTACAACTGTATCATCAACATCTCTGTGGGTACAACAGTACCATCAACAACTCTCCCTTGGTACAACAGTACTATTAACATCTCTCCCTAGGTACAACAGTATCATCAACAGCTCTGTGGGTACAACAGTACCATCAACATCTCTGTGGTTTCAGTTTCAGTGGGTACAACAGTACCATCAACATCTCTGTGGGTACAACAGTACCATCAACATCTCTGGGCACACCAGTATCATCAACATCTCTGTGGGTACAATAGTATCATCAACATCTCTCCCTGGGTACAACAGTACCATCAACATCTCTCCCTTGGTACAACAGTACTATTAACATCTCTCCCTAGGTACAACAGTATCATCAACAGCTCTGTGGGTACAACAGTACCATCAACATCTCTGTGGTTTCAGTTTCAGTGGGTACAACAGTACCATCAACATCTCTCCCTGGATACAACAGTAACATCAACATCTCTGGGCACACCAGTATCATCAACATCTCTGTGGGTACAATAGTATCATCAACATCTCTCCCTGGGTACAACAGTACCATCAACATCTCTCCCTTGGTACAACAGTACTATTAACATCTCTCCCTAGGTACAACAGTACCATCAACATCTCTCTGGGTACAACAGTACCATCAACATCTCTGTAGATACAATAGTATCATCAACATCTCTGGGTACAACAGTACCATCAACATGTCTGTGGGTACAACAGTACCATCAACATCTCTGTGGGTACAGCAGTATCATCAACATCTCTCCCTGGGTACAACAGTACCATCAACATCTCTCCCTTGGTACAACAGTACTATTAACATCTCTCCCTAGGTACAACAGTACCATCAACATCTCTCTGGGTACAACAGTACCATCAACATCTCTGTAGGTACAATAGTATCATCAACATCTCTGGGTACAACAGTACCATCAACATCTCTGTGGGTACAACAGTACCATCAACATCTCTGGGTACAACAGTACCATCAACATCTCTGTGGGTACAACAGTACCATCAACATCTCTGGGTACAACAGTACCATCAACATCTCTGTGGGTACAACAGTACCATCAACATCTCTGTGGGTACAACAGTATCATCAACATCTATGGGTACAACAGTACCATCAACATGTCTGTGGGTACAACAGTATCAACATCTCCATGGGTAAAACAATATCATCAACAGCTTTTCCTTTAGAATGGAGGATACCTTTAGCTACAGTAATGCCCAGACTCATTGACTGTGAATGACACCAATGTCATAGTCAATGTTTTTTCTCAGTTTGGCACTCTCTGATGCAAGAAATATTTATTTGCATGTTCTTAATGACTAATGTCTGACATACACGTTTAACAGCACAAGCACATTCAGATAGATACACAAAGTATGCACAACCCCTTTTAAATCTCGTCTCAAAACTCACCTTTTCCCTCAGCAGTAAGTTCAATTGTGGCAGCTCCACTTCCTTTTCGTTAGCTGTGCTTGACTATGTGTGTATACATATGTATGTGTACATAACTACATGCATGTATATGAATGTGTATTGTGTGTGCGTGTGTTTATGTAAGTTTGTGCCTGCCTATGTGTGCGTATGTGTTAGGGTAGCTGTAGATACACATGTATGTTAAAATGTATGTATGCAGTGTGTGTGTGTGTGTGTGTGTGTGTGTGTGTGTGTGTGTAGTCACATTTGGTGTGTGTATGTAACATAGATATAATGTTTTATGTTAACGAAAGCGTTTTTGTAAAGCACCTAGAGCAGATTTCTGGATAGTGTGCTATATAAGTATCCATTATTATTATTATTATTATCATTATTAACCCCGTACCCCTTTCTGCTCCCTGCCCTTTGTTCTTTAGTAAAGTCCAGAACAACTTTTGTTTCAATCAATAACTGCTCTGTGTACTTTCAGTGTCCTGTGCACAGAAAGACCTCATGATTTCAGCATTTCATTTTCGGGAAAAATAAAAACTCAAGATAACCACTCATGCTGTACTGGAGGGAGAGTGAAACATCTCGGGTTAACCCCAGACCAAAAGCAGCACACACGGAACACCTTCTTCTTCTTCTGCGTTCACTCGTATGCACACGAGTGGGCTTTTACGTGTATGACCGTTTTTACCCCACCATGTAGGCAGCCATACTCCGTTTTCGGGGGTGTGCATGCTGGGTATGTTCTTGTTTCCATAACCCACCGAAAGCTGACATGGATTACAGGATCTTTAACATGCGTATTTGATCTTTTGCTTGCGTATACACACAAAGGGGGTTCAGGCACTAGCAGGTCTGCACATATGTTGACCTGGGAGATTGTAAAAATCTCCACCCTTTACCCACCAGGCGCCGTCACCGTGATTCGAACCCGGGACCCTCAGATTGACAGTCCAACGCTTTAACCACTCAATAATGCGCCCGTCACACGGAACACCAAAACCCAGGTCAAGAAACATTTCTTTAAAATATGCATGCTGAACGTCATTGTCATGAAAGGCCCATATATCAAATATCAGTGAGTCGTCAGACCATACAGATCTCTCACCAATGGTTCACTCAATGTCCAGCAGGGCCTAAACTGTCTGACATCAAAACTCCTGCTTCTTACACCAAGGCAAATAAATACTTGACTGGTCAAGTGTTCCAATTCAGTGTAAGCTGGTTTGTTGTTGCAGCTTTTTTTTCTTTTCTTTTTTTCCTCCAACTTTTGGTTAGGTTCTCAAGACCTGACAAGTGCATTGGATCAATGCACACAAGTCAGGCATTGATCTGCAATGCACACAAGTCAGGCATTGATCTGCAATGCACACAAGTCAGGCATTGATCTGCTCTCCCGTCCCCCTCCACCCTCCTCACTCCCCCCCCTGCATTCCAACCCTTCCCCTACAACTCCCACCCTCAGATATGTTTTTTTAAGCAGATGTGGTGATGCATATATGGATCAGTGCACATGCTCTGATGCCTCCTCGAAACTGAAACTGCAACAGAAACTGCTGGTCCCACCTTTTCATCCCCGATGGCGGAATCCAGGCCACACGAAATCAGCACCACCTGGGGGTTGAACTGGAAAAAAAAAAAAAAAAAAAACGACAGCCATGGTTTGGTTTGGTTTTTCTTCTTTAAATTTTTTTTTTTTTTTTATTCATTTGTGGTCTGCAACTCCAACGTTCACTCACATAAATGAGTGGGCTTTTATGTGTACAACTATTTTCATCCCTGCCATTTACGCAGTCATACTCTGTTTTCCAGGGCCGGGGGGTGAGGGAGGAGGGGGTAGGAGGGTGAATGCCAGGTACGCCTTTGTTTCCACAACCCACTGTGCGCTGACATGGATTACGGGATCTTTAACATGCATATCTGATCTTCTGCATGCACATACGCACAAAGGGGGGTTCAGGAACTAGCAGGTCTACACATCTGTTGACCTGGTAGATCGGAAAAATCTCCACCCTTTACCCACCAAGCGCCGTGACCAGGATTCAAACCTGGGACCCTCGGATTGAAAGTCCAGCGCTTTAACCACTCGGCTGTTGCACCCATCTGGACAGCCATATTCAGAGGGTTGACCGGTCATCAAACCATGGCAGCAGACTCAGCATCAACAGCAGTCACAAGGGAAGAGGGGTCAAGGAAAGAAAGAAGTGCATGATAATTAGCTGAAGATTGCCTTTTGCCAAGGTTTTGTTTCTCTCATTGTTGGTTGGTTTGTCACAATGAGGCAGCAGCAAATGGACGATAGGACAAAGATTCTAATTATCTGGTTTGCTTGCTTGTTTGTTTGTTTGTTTGTTTTTGGTTGAAGGCAATCAACAGACATTTGATTTATCAATGGATGAACTGCACTGGCAATTGTATCAGTTACAGTATCTGAATACAATATGAAGCTTTTGTTTGATCCATTTGATGATGCTGATGGCCTTTTTTTCGGGGGGTGAGTGGGGGGGGAGGAGAGGTGTCTTTTCTTGCTTTCTTTCTTTCTTCATTGTACAAACTAACAATTTTAATCAATTCACACTTTATATAGGCTTCTGTAATCACATCACAACATGCACACCAAATTTTACAACAACCCATTCAGAAATTAAATTTTCCTGATCATTTTTCTTCTTACATCTGAAAACTACTTGGTCTGGAGGAATGGGATTCCTCAGCATGACTTGGTATGTAATGGGTTAACCATTCTGCATTTAGCTTTACCTCATAGGCGAGGGGCATCAACAACTGCTGCATGATAGCCATGTAATCAGCATCCCCAAGTCCTGTCTGAAAAGAGTTAAACATCCAGTGTTAGCTTGCCTCAACAATCATAGCCACAGTAATCAAAACAAATAAAACTGCACATGTTCGTGCATATTAATACAATAATGAGTGCCTTTTGATCGACGAAAGATGTATAACGTGTTTCATTTTGGTTGTTATCTCTGTGTTTGTGTGTGTGCATATTTGTGCGTGCATGTGTGCATGCGTGCGTGAGTGTGTGTGTGTGTGTGTATTAATTCAGATATATCGTCTAATATCACTTCAAGTGGAAAGACGTTAAACTGAAGACGAACGAACACACACACGCACACACACACACACACGCACGCACGCACGCACGCACGCACAAATATGCACACACACACACAAACACAGAGATAACAACCAAAATGAAACACGTTATACATCTTTCGTCGATCAAAAGGCACTCATGTAACTTTCATTTGGGTGCCTTCACAGCATGGAATTTTCAATGGTCTATTTTCACAGGCACCAGTGACCATCGGGCGAAGTCAGGTACAAATCCAGGTCAGGAATAAAACATTGGTTTCCCCCATCTCACCACTGATCCCCCCATTCCCCTCCTCTTCAACAGGATTAACACTCAAATATGTGGAGTGATGGCCTAGAGGTAACGCGTACGCCTAGGAAGCGAGAGAATCTGAGCGTGCTGGTTCGAATCACAGCTCAGCTGCCAATATTTTCTCCCCCTCCACTAGACCTTGAGTGGTGGTCTGGGCGCTAGTCATTCGGATGAGACGATAAACCGAGGTCCCGTGTGCAGCATGTACTTAGCGCATGTAAAAGAACCCATGGCAACAAAAGAGTTGTTCCAGGCAAAATTCTGAAGAAAAATCCACTTCGATAGGAAAAACAAATAAAACTGCATGCAGGAAAAAATACAAAAAAATGGGTGGCGCTGTAGTATAGCGACACGCTCTCCCTGGGGAGAGCAGCCCGAATTTCACACAGAGAAATCTGTTGTGATAAAAAGAAATACAAATATATAAATACAAAATGTAAAAAATCATTACAAAATGTCTGCAATCACCAGTATGTGTGACGGGACAATGAACAAAATTCCTCCTCCACTGACCTGATTCAAAGGGACATTGACGTTGTGACCTTTTCCCTTGCCCTCTCCAATGAAGTCGTAGTCCGATTCCCTTAGATGTGGCCAAAACTTGCCATGTTCATAGCGATGAATGGAAAAATACATCACCCTGAAAAGAAAATAAAGAACAATGTAAAACGACATATCAACAGTATTAATACTCACTTTATAAAACTTTATTTTGTCACGTCTTTCCACTCCATTTTCCCCCAGTTGATTTAAACTGTTTTCATGCTTCATTAAACACATCCCAAAAATGTAACACTTCTGATATGTTTAGCACATAAATATGAGATCAAACTAATGGATGCTCTGTTAATGATGTCACCCTTTTCCCTCACTCTTTTTTTTTTTTTTTTTAGCTAATGAATGGTTTATTCATACATGCCATTGCCGCTCATGAAACAGTGTCAGGAAAAAAAAAACATAATTGAGAAGAAAAACAAATAATAATACCAAACAAGACAAATATCATTCTTTGACAAGCAATATACACTCAGCTAAGTAGTGTATACAGCAGATAAATAACACACGCATATTTAACTAAACTCGGTAAAAGTTATTTTGTCTAATACTGATCATCATCTTAGATGAACAGACTATAAATAAATAAACGAACGATCGGTAAAGTTTCCTCACTCATTTCTCACTTACATCAAAATAATCCAAGAAATGCCTCAGAATATTACAAATATACTCCTTACAATGAAACGTTAATCTCTCAAAAAAATTCAATGGATCTGCAAAATGTACAGTTTAAAATGAACAGTTTAGAATAAAAAGAACAGAAAAGAAAACCAGTTCTGTCATAAAAGTCAGTAGGATCTGTGCTTCATTGAAATGAGTTTAATCAAAATGAAAAGAATCACAAAACGAAAAAGACCCCCCCCCCCACCCCACCCCCCAAAAAAAGAACCAGTCCTATCACAAAATTAAATGGATCTGAACTGCAGTAAAATGAACAGTTTAAAACAAAAAAGAGCAGAAAAAAGACCAGTCCTGTCACAAAATTCAATAGATCTGCACTTCAGTAAAATGAACAAGAGTTTAAAACAATGTCCTAAGTACATTAAAACAGAACAGGCACCACTGAACACCACCGAAGTGACTCAGCAGCATTGCAGGGTCTCCTCTGGTGTGTGGCCTCCTGGCGACCTAACATCGATGGTTCCCTGTGGACTGCCAACGCTGGAACTGCGACGGACGAACCCGGGTGTGGCCGTGTCTGGGGGAATCTAAATGAGCAGCGTGTGAGTAATGCCACTGAAATGGAGCAGATGATGGGGCAGCAAAAAAAAAAAAAAAAAAAAAAAAGAGTTTAAAACAAAAAGAACAGAACAGAAAAGAGGTTCTGTCACAAAATCCAATGGGTCTGTACTACAGTAAAATGAACAGAGTTTAAAACAAAAAGAATAGGATAAAAATTAAAAAAAAGACCAGACCTGTCAAGAAATTCAATGGATCTGCACTTCCTTGAAATGAACAGAGTTTCAATAAAATGAAAGGAAAAGAAAAGAGAACCGGTCCTGTCACAATAAAAATAATAATGTACATTTATATAGCACCCTTATCCAATGGGTCTGCGCTGCAGTCAACACCTCCCCACCTGGGATCATCGTAGAACATGTACTGTGTGCCCTGACCATGGTGCACATCCCAGTCCACTATCAGAATCCTGCACACACACACACACACACACACATGCACACGTACGCGCGCTCGCATACACACACACACACACACACACACATGCACACGTATGCGCACACGCACACACACACACACACACACACACTCACACACACACACATGCACACATACACACATACATGCACACACACACACACATGCACACGTATGCGCACGCACACACACACACACACACACACACACACTCACACACACACACATGCACACGTACATGCACACACGCGCGCGCGCACACACACACACACACGCATGTACATACATATGCACACATGCATGCACACACACACACACACACACACACACACACACATATTAACAATTCTAAAAAGAATCTACGATACATATGCCAAAAGACCAAATGACATACATACATACAGGGCAAGGTTTGGTTGTTTACTCAATAAAAAAATTTAAAAAATGTTCAGCCTTCTGTAAAGCATATGTGCTCTTCGGTTTCAGTTTCAGTTTCGGTTTCTCAAGGAGGCATTACTGCATTTGGACACATTCATACACACTACACCACATCTGCTGGGCAAAATTCCTTTTATTGCCATGGGTTCTTTTTCAGTGTGCCACGTGCATGCTGCACATGGGACCTCAGTATATCATCTCATCCAAATGACTATACGCTCTGTTTGATTTCTGGTCAAATTTGGGAAAAACAGTGAAAACAGTCATACATGTAAAGGCCTACTCATGCATGCAAGTGAATGTGGGAGTCAGAGCTCACAAATAAGTAATAGTTATAACAATCATAACAACACAGTCTCTCTCAACCAACATAATTTCAGTTGCTCTAAATCAGTTTCACAATTCACCAAATTGTACATTCCCCACACTCCCTTATGTCTGTTCCATATACATGTGTGTGTGTTTGTGAGTGTGTATTTATGTACGTGAGTATATGTGCTAATGTGTACAAGTATGCATGCAAGCAACTGTATATACAAACATGTGTGCATGTTCGTGCTTGTGTGCATGTACTTCAGGTGGTGGTGGTGATGTGGTGGAAGTAGAAGTTGCACTTCAGTTATGCATCTCCTTGTTGTGCTTAATATTCAATACAAATCAGTCAAAAAACCAAAATCTTCTAGGTGTATGGGAGGTGGGGGGGGGGAGGCAGGGAGGATAGTGTATACTTTGTGTTTGTGTGACTGTCTGTGTGTTTGTGTACGTGCCCAAAGTAAGCAAGTAAGTTTCAAAGAATAAATCTTTACAAAGCTCTTGTTTAATTTGCCATGTAAAATAAATATTAAAAAACCCTCCAAATTCAGTTTTCTCAGAAACATTCTGCAACAACAACAACAAAAAACAAACAAACGAAAAAAAACCTGTGTCACCCTGCATAAGCAAACAACAAACAGTTTGAGAAGTACTGCCTCTAAGCACAGTTTCAATTTCTGTTTCTGAAGGACGGATCACAGCATCTGGACAAATCCATATACATCACACCATATATGCTAGGCAGATGCCTGACCAGCAGCATAACCCAATGCACTTAATCAGTCCTCGAGTGCATGCATTTATACTTTTGTACTAGACGGGCGCAATAGCCGAGTGGTTAAAGCGTTGTACTGTCAATCTGAGGGTCCCGGGTTCGAATCACGGTGACGGCACCTGGTGGGTAAAGGGTGGAGATTTTTACAATCTCCCAGGTCAACATA